>NC_133660.1:171812844-172112844 GCF_037893015.1 Macrotis lagotis
GTTGTTTTTTAATGAATGTTTGTTGGGATTAAATAGAAGTGACCAGAATGTCCAGAATAATGGTAATTAACTGATTGTGAATAGATGCATCTAATAAGTCATGGCAGATAAATATCTAAATGAATACATTCAAAGACACTAAAAGATATTGCACATGTGACACTTTGGCTTTTGTGATCTTTGAAAAGTCATAGAGAAGAGCAGAGATACCATTGAAAAGGAGATAGATAAATGGTATATTTTTTTAAAAACTTTACAGATTGAGCCATTAAATTATATACTAATGAGTCTGACTTCAATTCCTGGCATAATTCTAGAAAGAATTAACACAGGCTTATATAATTGTGTTTTGGGTGGCAAGATTGGCATATCAAAGAACGTAGCAGCTAGGAATGATGAATTAAATTTAACAAATTAATATTTAATAGGGATTACATATAACAATCATATATGAGGTGTTCAAAATATGCTATACAAATGTGGAGAGGTTACAAGTACAATATAAGGATTTTTCTGGAGTATAAACTTGATATAAATCTATAATATCATATGAAAGCTAAAAAATGTGATTTTTACCTGCATTGAGATAGACAGTACAAAGAACAAATTAAAGTATAGTTCTACTGGACTCTAGTCTAGTTAGGGGCATTGAATTCTGAGGTATTGCATTCTATTCTAATTGCCATATGAAAGAAATATTTAAAGACTTCTGTTTGTTCAAAGTAAGATAATAATGGTAGTGTTCAGATTGGAATACAGTCATGAAAGTTGATTGAAGGACATGGAAATATTTGGCTTTGATAAGCTTTAAGGAGGACATCATTGATTTCTTTGAATATCAGAAACATTGTCCATAGAAGCTTGGAGAGGTTACATAGTACAGAGATAGGACATAGATATATCTGAAATGCTTAATATGGTTTGATATGTAAAACAAAATCAAAACAAAGCAGTAGCAGAAGAAATAACAACAAATATTTCTGGCCAAAACTCAAATATATCTACTTCCTTGGGAGTATTAAATAATATGTTATTTGAGATCTTCGTTGGTCACTAAAAGACAAACAACACATTAGGTATGAGTCAGACTATTTGACTTCTGAATCTTATTTAGCAATGAGTTTTCAAATCAATTTGACATTCATTTGATTATTTTGTGCTATACTTCAAGTGGTTATAATTGTTAATAGATTGGGTATATAGATATCTATTGGGATATAGATGACTATTTCTCTCTATCTGTAGATAAAGATATAAATACCTATCTACAGAAAGATGGAGATAGAGAAGGAAGTTTAGTAGGGGACTGACAAGATTGATTATAGAGATACTAAAGATATGTTTTGAAGAAAGTTGGAAATGAGGAGATAATCCCAGGCATGGAGGATTAGCCTATCTACAATGAAGTTCAGCAGTTGTCTGGAGAATGGATGAATGCTGCAGAGACTTGAGTCATGAGAAACTTTCAGGAATCTAATTCAGTTGTCCAGGCAAAAAGTGATCAGAACCGAATCAGATTGGTGACTAGTCAAATGGAAAGAAGAATGGAGAAGACAGAAGAAAAGTTGTGGTTATCAATATATTATCTCTGGGCACTTTATACAATACTTAATACTTGGAAGGTTCTAAATAAACGATAATTTTATTCCTTTCTTCCTTTAACTAGTGTGTGATACTGGTATAATAAATGAGAATGTCCTTTATTACTGTATATTGGAGGTAAAAGTAGTTCCATACATAATGACAGCAAAATATTAACTTTTAAAAATAATTTTTGACATTGTACAACTCGAAAAATATTTTAATATATTGAATCTCTCTGGATGCTCAGGTAGATCTTCATGTTTCGAAAGCTCAATTAAAGTTGTCCTTTTCCCAATAAGATTTTTTTTATCAATTAACTAAAGCGTGTGTCTTGTCAGGAATCATTATCTGGCATTTTATAGAAAAAAAAATTGTATTTTTGCTGTCATTTTGAAAACTTGAAGAATCTTTTATAATAAAAAAGTCTCATCTTGTTACTATCTCTTCATTCTCAGTGACTGATTGATGTCACTCAAGAGGATTTAAAAAGCAGAAATCCACCTTCTTCAGCTTAGAAATCCTTACTGTTTTCAAGGTTCAAGTCAGAAATCCCTTTCTATAAGATCCTTTTGCTGATTCTGCCATCCCAATCAAAAATAGAAAAAAAAATCTTTGCATTTTTATTCCTATTTTGCATATTTCCATGCCCATATTTATTTCGCTATAAAAGAGTACTTCATGAAGGAAGGAATTGATTAATGTTTCCTTTTATGTTTCTAGGACCTAGCAGAATGCCTGATATATTTCAGGACATTAAGAAATGTTTATTGAATTGAATTGACATGTGGATAAAAATAAAATGCCACAATAAACCTTGTCCCCTTTTGCTCATAGTTTATGACCTAGCATTCTTTTCTCATTCTCCTTATATTGTTTCACCCTAGAATCTCAGTTTATCTCAGGAAAATTTTCTATATTGTGCCCTCAGAAGAGGAACTGATACAGAGTAGTGATTATAGTGTTATTGCTGTGATAGCTGGCATTTGACATTCACTTGAATATGCTATTCAAGGAATCTTGATCTATCTATCTATCTCTCTCTCTCTCTCTCTCTCTCTCTCTCTCTCTCTATATATATATATATATATATATATATATATATATATATATACATGTCTTACAATTTTAGATCTTACTAGCTCATCAGAATAATCAAATTCACCTCTCTCATGTTATATATGAGGCAAATGAGGTTTAGGAATTTTTTTACTTCTATGCTGTGCTAGTCTAAAGTTATTTCCAGTAGGGATAAGCATCTCTCTAAGAAACTAAATCAGTTTTACAATGGCTGCTTGATTTCTGTTTTGACTCAAATCCTATGGGCAATCAATTACAACTAAGATTGCTCTAGGCAGGTTAATAGTTATCAATTGGCTACTCCTTCATCATGTGCCAAATATTGGTAGCTCAGCTTCAGACTTATCAATGCCAAAATCTTCTGGCTATAAATCAAGTTGGGCGTCAATATTCACGACATTGGCTATGGGCAGCAAAGTTTCCATCCTGGGCTTTATCCTTGGACTAGGAGAACAGAAATTCTGGAAAACTGCTGCTATGGTATAAAGATTCTATGGGTTGCAATTCTTAGTCTTAGTTAAAGACTGCTTTGGGTCTTCCACTTCCTTTCAGTGTAACTTTGATTCTTCATAGCTTATCCTGTGTACATGACATTGGATGAAATGAATGGGTTGACCAGCACCCTGGAGAGCCCCTGGAAGTTTTGTATATGCTAATACAGAGGAAATTGAAAAGCAGGTCAGCTCAGATAACTGGGACATTTAAGTCTCCTTAAAACCAAGGTACCACATTTTCAAAAATAATTTTCTTATTGTCACAAAAAGGATGAATAGGAGAAGGGTAAGGAAAATAAAGGAGGAGGATCTTGGAGGAAAAAAAATGTTTCATTTGAATGCTTAGGGTTATAGTTGCCATGGTAACAGCCCTCCAAATGTGGAAAGGACATTAGTCCTGTGTGATACTAAGAAGTCTGTCATATTGGCAGCTGCAACAGCTAACCTGTCTTGATTTGTACATTTTTTTTTTAAATTTTTTCAAAGCAATCAGGATTGAACAGTCTTGTTTAAATAATGATTAAGCCTCCCCTAAACAAATCATAGCAGTCATCTGAAATCCCAGTTCTAGCTACCAGAACATGTATTATCCTCTCTAATTATTGTTTTCTGCCTCTAACTCTTGCCTAATAACTCTGAAAAATGAAAAGAAATTAAAGGAAAATGAGAATTACCCTGTGGTCACATTTCCTTAGTTATTTGTTTGTGGCCCACTAAACTTCATAAACTATACTAATTTATGAACATCTGAAGTCTCACAAAACATGGTATTTTTATATTCATTGGAAAAGACTAATTTATTCTAAATACAGGATGACCTGCTATCAAAAATCTGGCATTTCTTGTCCAGTGATCTGAGCCCAAAGTTTTCATTCTCAGGCTGGCTCAAGTCTGTGCCTCCATTGGTGTCCTTGGAAAAGCATTTCAACTGTCAGGGGAAATTTTAATGAATGTAAAATACTAAAAAATAAGTTCTTTATTTCTAGGTTAGCTTGTAGATTCTTTAATTTGAAAAAATATATTCGGCACTTTGAAGTACTATGCAAATTCCAGCATCAGCTATTCATCTATGTTTTAATTCAGCTACCAAAAGAGATGTTTTAAAGCAAGGAAAATGACTCACAGACCTTAACTCAGCAAATCAATGAAAGGTGGAACTACTAACCACTAATAGCAGGTGTAATGCTAGTGTGTTCATGCTTCAAACTAAATTAAGTATGCACTATGCAATCTGCTTATTGAAAAAGAGAAGGAAAGCATGACCTGAATGTCGCAACAAGAATCTGTGACAGTGCAGAGGCTCAGAAAGTTGCCATTAAGTTAAATGATTTATTTTCAAGACTGAGGAAACTGAAGCAGTGATAAAATCTTGCCATGTATAGCTACATAGGGATATATTTAAATTTCAGTGGAGATTAAGAAAAAAATAATAATTTGCCTGCTGAAACATTATCCTCAAACTATGGTCAAAGGGAATCATATCAAGTAAGCTTTAGAGTTTGCTTATATTTTACATCTCCATCAAAAAATGGTTTCTTCAGGTAGTTATAACTTTAAACTGACAGGTAATGATTTTCTTTATTTTCATTTATTTAAGGCAATGGGATTAAGTGCCTTGCCTGAGACTGGTTTTGAATTCAGATCCTCCTGACTCCAGGGCTGGTGCTGTATCCACTGTGCCACCTAATTGCCCCTGACATGTAGTGATTTTCAAAATTCCACTGATAATAATGCTTTGGTTTTGAAAAATCAAGATTTAGAGGAACTAGATTTTAACATTTTACCTTTAGGAAATAAAGTTATGACCTATGCTTTAATTAATATCTAGATCTAGTAAATAAATATACGGAATGGTAAAAAAGAAATCCACCTTCTCTCTTACACAGAGGCATATTTCTCAAGTTATTTGATGCCAAATCACTTAATTTCAACTGATTTTATTTCAAATAATTCATGTTGGGTAGCCAATAAAAGTTATGTAAAAAAGGGAAACTGACTTTCACTAAGTGCTATTTTTACTGAGCAAAATCTCATTATCAAGAGTTCTCAAATAAAATAATAGGAAGAAATAATTTCAAGTCAAAGAACTATCTCTTCCAACTGATCAAGATTTCCTATTCAAAAATTTATTGTAAAGTCCCCAAAATATATGTATTTAAATAATATTAACTCAAAATCAAAGCAAAAGAAAAAAAAAACAACCTCAGTCTAGATATTTAACTCATCCTGTTCTCTCCTTTTCAAAGAATCCAGGAACTTGTCTGATATTTTCTTTTCTTTTCCTTCTTTTAAAAATTATTGTATATTTATTATGATTCATCTTTAAAGTACTTGAAGTATGAATCCTCATCCACTGAGTAGGCAAGAAGTGTGATATCTATTTTACATTTGAAATCATGTAAAATATATTTCCTTATTAGCCATGTATCAAAGAAAGAAAAAAAGTAAAGGGAAAATTTTGCATTCAGACTCCATCAGTTCTTTTGCTGACTGTGAATAGCATTTTCTTTTTTAAATGAAAATAGTTAAATCATTCACAGTTGATCAGACAATATTGCTGTTACTGTGTAAAATGTTCTCCTGGTTCTACTCACTTCACTTTCTTTCAGTCATAGAAGTCTTTCCTGGTTTTTCTACAACCATCTGATAGGAAAATGGTATTCCATCAAAATCATATTCAACGCCATATTCAGTCATTCCCCGATTGATAGAAATCCTTTTAATTTGCAATTATTTGATATATATATGTGTGTGTGTGTGTGTGTGTGTACTTATATTTATATATATATATATATATATATATATAATGTTTTTCTTTTATTTTTTATCTCTTGGGAATATTAACTTTATAGTGGGAAAAAGTATATTCACAGTTTAATAGCCCTTTTTGCCTAGTTCAACATTGGTCTGAAGATCTATTGGATCAGTTCACAACTCTACTAAGTGTGCATTAATGTCTCAGTTTTTCCATATTCCTTTCAAAATTTGTAATTTTCCATTATATTAGACAATCCGAAAGATATGAGTTGGTACCTCAGTTTTAATTTTCATTTCTCTAATCAAATAATGATTTAGAGCATGATTTTTTCAATTTCGATAGATTGTTTTGATTTCTTCTTCTAAAAACTGTCTTTTAAAATCCTTTCCCATTTATCAGTTGAGGAGTGATTTGCATTCTTATAAATTCATCTCATAATTTTGTGTAGTTGAAAAATGAGACATTTTATAAAGACACACTAAAATTGTTTCACCTGTTTCCTAATTTCCTTCTAATGTGGGATACATTGGTTTTGGTTATTGCAGAAAAACCTTTAATTTCAAGCAAACAAAATTATCCATTTTACTTCTTTTGACCCTATATGTCTCAAATTTTTAGTCTCAAATTGTTCCCTTATTTATAGATCTGAACAAGTAAAAGTTTCCATACTCTCATAATTTGTTTATGTTATTAGTCTTGGTCTATACTTAGTTTCTGACAAACTGCTTTCCAATTTTTTTCAGGTATTTTTGTTGAATAAAGAGTTCCTGTCCCCAAATATTGGATCTTTTCATTTATCAAACGCTAAATTATTCTTGTATTTTTTTGTATATTTTTTCCCTAATTTATTTCACTGATATACTAGTTTGGTTTTTAAGCAGCACCAACTTGTCTTTCATGTCTATTTCTTTGCAATGAAACTAAATCAATGTTCTTCCCCTTTTATTTCACATTTCTGTGGTATCCAAATTTCTTCACAATTTTTCATGAATTTCCTTGATTTACTAAACATTTTTCCTAATGAATTTTATTATAAATTGTTGCTCAATTAAATATTTTTGATAGCTTGATAGTATGACAATGTATAACTAAATGAATTAGTTGTCATTTTTATTACACTAACTTTTCCAATAATATTTCTTCAGTTGTTTAGGTCTCTCTTCATTTGTTAAAAATGTTTTTAAATTGTATTCACGAAATTCCTGGACTTGTCTTATCATGTATTCTCTGAAGTATTTCATATTGTCTACATTTATTTTTAGTGGAATTTCTCTTTTTATCTCTTCATGTTGAACTTTGTCAGTAATATATAGAAATGCTGAAGATTCACTTGAGTTTATTTTATATTCTACCATAAGAAATTATCAAGACGATTTTTATTTTTGTGGATTTCTGATATTCTTTGAATATTGAATCTTGTCATTTCAAAAGAGTGTGAGTTGTTTGCTTATTGACTGTTCTAATTCCTTCAATTTGTTTTCCTTGTCTAATTGCTTTAGCTACCATTTCTAGTACAATATTGCATAATGATGGAAATAATGGACAGCATAGCCTTAACCCTATTTTTATTAAGAAAAGGTTTCTAGCTTATGTTCATTACAGATTATACTTACAGATGAATAGACATTATTCATAATTTTAGGGAAATCTTTAGTCTATGTTTTCTTGTGTTTTAATAGGATTGTGTATTATACTTCGTAAAAACCTTTTAAAGCATCTATTGACATAATCATATGATGTTTTGTTGTTTTTGTTATGTTATGTTCAGTTATGCTGATAACTTTCATTGAAAAGTCCTGAATTCCTGTTTGAAATTTCATCTAGTCATAATATATGCTCTAAGATGATATCATTGTTGATATTTCATTGGTTATTTTTAATTCAATATTCACTAGAAAAATTGGTCAATAGTTTGTTTTTCTGTTTTGGTTCTCTGCAGTTTTACTTTAAATCATATTTGTTTAGTAAAAGTAATTTGGTAACATTCATTTGCCTTTTTTTCAAATAGTTTATATCACTGGAATTAATTGTGCTTTAGATGTTACACATGTGACTCCATCTGGGTCCTGATGATTTTTTTTTCTTATGGGATTCATTTATGGTTTATTCAATTTCTTTTTTAAGATTACCTAAGTATTCTGTTTCCTCTTCTGTTAAACTGGACAATCTATATTTTTGTAAATATTCTTCTATTTCACTTAGTTAAATTTATTAGTGTATAATCATCATAATAGCTTCTTTTAAGTACTCAAATTTCATCTTCATCAATGCTGCATTTATTCTTTTCATTTTTGATATTGGTAATTCCATTTTCTTTTTTCTTTTTTTCAAATCACATTGCTCAATGCTTTACCTATTTCATTATCTTTCCCTAAAACCAGTTGCTACTTTTTATTTATTAGTCAATGGTAATCTCCTCTGTGATACTTATGATTTCCAATTTGAAGTTAGATATTTTAAATTTTTTCCCAATTTTAAAATTTCATGCCCAAATCTCTATTTTATTGATTTAGATGTTTAGAGATAGATAATTTCCCCTATGTACTGGTGTGCCTTTTTCTGAAAAAATTTGGTATGTTGTTTCATTGTTGTCATTATCTTTTTTCAAGTAACAATATTTTATTTTTGTAAATTGTAATTCTCTTTAATGAAAGTAATTGATTCTATTATTTCTTCTTTAGGACTAGCTTGTTTAATTTCCTATTAATTTTTTAGCAATGCTTTCATCACCATTTTCTGAATTCAATTCAATTATCTGAAAGGATGCATTTAATATTTTTGTTTTTCTCCATTGGTTGTGAGGTTATATGTTCTAATACATAGTTAATTTTTTGAAGGTGTTATATACAACTGAGAAAAAATATTATAGTTATTTCTATTTCTATTCAATTTTCTCCAGAGGCTTTTTGTAAAATTCTATTCAGTTTCTTAACTTTTTTTTATTTTTTCAAATTTTACGATTTGAGTTCTCAAGCTCTGAAAGCGAAAATTGAAAACCACCATTAGTAAAGTTTTGCTATTTTCTCCTGTAACCCATTTAAGCTTTTCTTTAGGGTTTTGTTTTTTTTTTCTTTTTTGCAAGGCAAATGGGGTTAAGTGGCTTGCCCAAGACCACACAGCTAGGTAATTATTAAGTGTCTGAGACCGGATTTGAACCCAGGTACTCCTGACTCCAAGGCCAGTGCTTTATCCACCATGCCACCTAGCTGCCCCAATTTAAGCTTTTCTTTAAGAATTTAGTTGTTATATCATTTGGTCCATATTCATTTTTTTGATTTACCAGTAGCAAAGGATAAATGAAACCCTAGTTTTTTTATGGATTTAATAGCTATCTTTATTTCTTTCCTCATTACTCCTTTTTATGTTTCCCAATTATTACTTCCATTCAATTCCATAGAATTTTCTCTTTTTTACAAGGCAAAAAATCTAAGCATATAATACCAGCATATTTAGTCATTTCTAAATGAAGTTAAGCTTTTGAACTCAAAATCAGTCACCTCTCTATCAAGTTAAGACCACATGTTTCATTACAAATGCACTAGAAGGAATATTATGACTGAATGTAGAGTAATTAGATGCAAACTAGTCTTTTAATTTCTCTGGACTTTTCAGCAAATTGATGGGTTTGTACTAGGCAATTCTTTTTTCTTCAAAGGTCTAATTGGGAGCATTCAGTAGTGTCTTATGTTAGCTCCCATTTGATTGGATCAAAAATATAATTAAATGATTTGTTAGATAGTATTACAGCACCATGAGCACCAAGAATTTTGTATCTTCAAACCACCACTTCAGCCTGTCACCTTTGTTATCATAGACAATATAACTTTTTGCCTCAGTGCTTTCACTTTCAAAAATGAGTGGACTGGATTAAAAAACTTCTAAAGACTTCTGCAACTCAAAATCTATGATCCTACTATCCCATCCTCAAAGATAAATGTGTGGTTTCTGAAAGTCCTGGGTTCCACTTTCCTGTCAATTTTCAGATAGTTGTATGACCATTCTTTGGGATATTGTGAATAGTATTCCTATTAAAATATGAATTAGAACCAATAGCTTCAATATTCCCTTCAACTTTGAGAATCTGTGATTCTGTGGAATTAGAAAAATAGGAGAAAAAAGTGAAATTAAATTAAATTTCTTTTAACTGATTCTATCCATATCCCTGAACATTTGCAGGGTTAAAGAGTCATAAAAATTCCCAACAAGCCAGTATATTTTTGTGTTCATTGGAATTTCATTCACATCAATTCATCATGTTTTACATTACAATTATGACAATTTTCATTGGAATGATTAGAATCTCCAAAATTCTTGCCCACCAGGTAACTCTTCAGGAAAGGTTATTTTTGTGTGTGTTCTAAGTAGAAAAGATTTAACAGTCTTTGACAGCATCTGTAGCAGCAGCTTTCATACTAGTTTCAATTTAGAGGAAATTTTAACTTGTAGAAGAGAAAATAATGTTTGTGATCATTACTGTGGATTACATCTCCTTTTTTTATAAAAATAGATAAATTCATCCAGCTTGGAATGGTGTTTGGTATAAGGGAGTAAGGAAAGATATTGAGAGGGAATTTGAGAATTAAAGAAAGGAAAATCTATGGAAAAAATACTAAAGTATTTTCTATGTTATGGAATTTTCAGGCAAAAATATATTTTGGATGATTAAAACATGTACTTCTTTAAATCTCAAGAAACTGTGGGTTAAAATTATTACCTTAAAAAATTTATAAAAATATTCATGAGAAAAAGAAAATTTGAGGGTTAATGTTATAAGCCAATTATAATACCAAATAGACTAGAGTTTTAAGTGGGATAACTCTGTTATGTCTTGGAAATTTCAATTGGTCAGTTAATGAAGCCACATTACTCCTAGTTTCTGTAATTTGTGAATTCAAAAAAGCCAGTACCATAAGGAAGATTGTACAGATACTAGTAAAATAATGATGTTATAAACAATAATAAAAGTATAAATTATTGATAAACTTTAATTGTTAAATTTGGTTTTGCAGTAAATAAACTTTGAAAAATTCTGTAATCTACTAATTACAAAGAAATTTTTAATGTTTCAAATTGTAAATAAACAGCAATAAATTCCTCTAATTGTGTTATTTTAAAAATTGAGGAAAGAGATCTAGGAATATTAAATTACTTTCGAAATGTCAACAGGAAGAGTTTGGGGGTTTTATTTTTTGTGGGTCAATAAATAGGTTTAAGTGACTTGCCCAAGATCACACAGCTAGTATGCAGCAAGTGTCTAAGGTCAGATTTGAACTCAGGTCCTCCTGATTCTAAAGTAGGTGCTTTGTTCACTGGGCATCTAACTGCCTCTGAGGAGAAATTTTAACAGAGGTTATCAGACTCCAAATATAGCTTCTCTTATATCATGTGATTTCCTATTTATTTCCTTCCCTCCCCTACCTTCTTCATGTTTCTTCTGTCCTCCTCTTTTCTCCTTTTACTTTCCCTTCCCTACAGACTTTTCTTTGTTCTAGTAATTATCTGTTTTCCTTCTTTCCTTCCTGTTCCTTTCATTAATTCTCCTCTTTCTTTCTCCTTTTTTCCTCCCCTCCAATCATTTTTTTTCTTTTTTTTATTTTCTTTGTGTATCTGTGTTTGCTTGTGTTTTAGTAAAGTTATATACAGGCAAATGCTATAGTCAAAAGAATTCTAGATTTGAATTCAAAACAACTAAATGGAAATTCTATCACTGTCCCTTACTTCTTTTGAGAGCTTGGACCCAGAGAGACCTAATTCTCTTATCCTTTAAAATATTAGCACTGGACTATATGCTATCTAAGATACTGGTTCTAAACCTAAAATGTCTTTTTTTACTTTTAATGATTTATAGAGATTTCTTGATATAGCCATTTGCTTCCTCTATTATATGAATAGTTCCTTATAACAAAGAAAAAATAATTAAGTAAAATCAACCAGCATAGTAACAAGTCACATAATACACCATTGACTTTACTTTTCTGGTATATACATTCTAAATTCCTACATAGCTTTCAGTCTTGTTAATTGTGTTTTCTCTGCAGTTAAATCTATAGTTTAGACCAATGTCCATATTTGGTAAGATTTGATTTCCAGGAGAAGGACTGATAACATGCATTTTCATAATCTTTCATAACATTTTGTCATAGTATACCTTGTACCTAATTGTAAAGAAAAGAAACTCACAAATAGAGGAATGAATGAATGGAGTTTTCCTTAAAATAATAAGCATTATCTATCTAAAACATTAACAAATATGATATTTAATGGGCATAAACTAGGAACATTTTCAGTAAGATCATGGGTAAAATAAGGATGGCCATTATCACCATTTACTATTCAATATAGTAGTAGAAATGTTAGCTTTAGCAATAAGAAAAAAGAAATTGAATGAAATAGAATTGGCAAGGAGGAAGCAAAACGTTCACTTTGCATGTGATATGATGGTATATTGAACAATACTGAGAAATCATTCCAAAAAACTACTTGAAACAATTAACAAATTTAGCAAAGTAGCAGGATATAAAATAAACCCACACAGATCATTAGCATTACTATATATATAAACATAGACCAAGTGCTTTCCATTTACAAATATTAAATACTTGGGAATCTACCTTCCAAGCCAAACCCAGAACATGGATGAACACATGGCACTTCTCAAACAAATAAAGTCAGATCTAAACAAGGGGGGAATATCCATTGTTAATATAATAGAAATGACAATTCTATCCAAATTAAATTAATTATTCAGTGCCATCCCAAATTACCAAAAATCTATTTTATTGAGCTAGGGGAAAAAAAGGTAACAAAAATTCAAATAGAGGAAACAAAAGCTCAAGAATATGAAAGAAAATATAAAGGAAGGTGGTCTTGCCTTACCAGATCTAAAACTATACTATAAAGCAGTAGTCATCAAAACTACATGATACTGGATAAGAATAGAGTAATGAAATAGAAGATTAGTATAGTACAAAAGACGCAATGACTATAGTAATCAACTATTTCACAAACCCAAAGACATTAGTTTCTGGGATAAGAACTTACTATTTGACAAAAATTGTTAAGAAAACTAGAAAATAGTAGGGCAAAATCTGGACAGGTACCCACATCTCATACCCTATACCAAAATAAAGTCAAAATGGGTACAGGATTTAGAAATAAAGGACAATAACAAAGACAAATTAACAGAGCAGACATACTCTATCTGTTAGATTTATGGAAAGAGGAGAAATTGATGACCAAACAAGAAATAGAGCACATTATAAATTGAAAACTGAGGGGTGGCTAGGTGGCATAATGGTTAAGACACTAGCCTTGGAGTCAGGAGTAGCTGGGTTCAAATCTGGTCTAAGACACTTAATACTTACCTAGCTGTGTGGCCTTGGGCAAGCCACTTAACCCCATTTGCCTTGCAAAAACCTAAAAAAAATGAAAACTGAATGATTTTTACTATGTTAGTTTTTTGTTTTGTTTTTGCAAGGCAATGGGGTTATGTATATGTTTTTCAACATTCATCCATGTGCATGTGCTTTATAATTTACATAATTTCCTTCCACCTTCCATTCCCTAGGTCACACCTTACTATTTAATTACTTAATTGAGACCAGATTTAAACTCAGGTTCTCCTGATTCCAGGGCCAGTGCTCCATTCACTGTGCCTCCTACGTGTCCTGCTACCATATTAAATTAAAATAAAAAGCTTTTGCACACACAAAACCAGTAATGCCAGGGTTAAAAGGATAACAAAGATGGTAAAGAATTTTCACAGTTAGGAGTTCTATAAAAGGTCTCATATATGTATATGCATATATATATATGTATATATGTATATATATACATATATATATATATGAGCGTTGAAATATATAGAGGGCTGAATCAAATTTTTAAGGTTACAAATCATTCCCCAATTGATAGTTGATCAAAGGATATGAAAAGACAATTTTCAAACAAAAAATTTAAAGTTATTTATAATCATAGGAAAAATGTTCCAAATCATTACTGATTAGAGAAATACAAATTAAAACAACCATAAGGTATCACCTCACATCTGTCAGATTGGCTTAGTTGACAAAGTGTCAAAATGATCAGTGTTGGAGATGTAGTGGGATGATTGGGACATTGATGCATTGTTGGTGGAACAGTGAACTGATTCAACCTTTCTGGAAAGTAATATGGAACTCTGCTCAAAGAGCAATAAAACTGATCCTACCTTTCTGATCCAGCAATACCAAGACCAGATATATATCCAGAAGAATTCATAAAAAATTGGAAAAGTCCCACATATTCCACAATATTCATAGCAACTCTTTTTGTAGTGGTAAAGAATTGGAAATTGAGGGGATGCCCATCAGTTGAGGAATGGTTGAATGGGTTATGGTGCATGAATATAATGGAATACTATTGTTCTATAAGAAACCCTAAATAGTTGGACTCCAGAGAAGCATGGAATGAATTATAGGAACTAATGTTAAGTGAAGGACGCAGAATCAAGAGAACATCATATACATTAACAACAACATTGTGAATTGATCAATCTTGATGGATGCAGCTCCTCTCAGCAGTTCAGAGAGCTAGGATAAGCCTAAGAGTCTTGTTATGGACAATGCTATCCACATTCAGAGCAAGAAAAACAAAGCAAAAAAGAAAGAAACAACAAAAAATAATTCCTATAGAATCTAAAGGAACACTACATTCACTTTCTAAAAGTTGCTTATTTTTTTCTTCCTCTAACATGGTTTTCTTTCTTTTCCATTAGTCTTTATTCCTCATAAGAAAATTACTAATCTGTAAACATGTTAAACACAAATTCATATGTACAATGTTTACCAAACTGTTCACTGCTGAGAGGAGGTGGGCAAGAAAGAAAGGTGGAAGGATATTATGTAAATTATAAAGCACATGCATATGAAGGAATATTGAAAAACTCTCATATCATGTAACTAAAAAAATAAAAGTATCAATTGGAAAAAAGGAAAGAAAAGAAACTCTCATTAGTGATCCTGATAAATGGTTCCAAAATCACAGGGTGATGTGGTAGGACACTATATTTCTAATTTATGAATAGTCAAAAAATCTAAGAATCTCAATGTAGCAAACTTAAAACTCTACACAAAAAGTTAAAAAATCAAAACTAAAACCATGATAAGCTTTTGTGAAGAAGAATATTGAGACCATGTATCATTATAAAGCTTAGAGTGAACATTCTAAAAATGTAGCATAAAAGAAAGATACATTTCAGCAATAAAATAAAATGACAACAGTTCAGTAGGACATGTAACTAGTATCATGATTATATAAATAAACTCCTGCAGTTGACAATGAATAGAAACTTTAAAATTTTATTTTCAGCACTGTAACAAACTTATATTTGTTTCTGTATAAAATGAAATCAAAAGTAAGACTCACAGCATTCATATTTAACATTCCAGTTGAATCGATATGTTCTAAAGTCCTCATGCCAAATTTCCTCAGCTGTTCAATAAATCTGTCATAAGAAGATATAAAACTGTAACAGATGCATTGATATAATCAGACCCAGCAAAAATACTCTATTTAACATCATAAGCATTTCAACTGCAAAAGGCATTGGCATTTAGTAGATCAGAAAGCTGACTTGCAAGAATCAATTTTATGTATTAAATGTAGTGACCATTCAGTAGTTTTCATTATAAAGTAGCTCTGGTGATATGCAGTAAAATATCTTCTACTAACAACTTTAGTGTTGCACAAATAAAATTAGCTCTCTCATTTTAAGGAAATGGAGCCAATGATGTTCTCTGGCATGTCACAGTTTATTATATTATTGCATCACAGGACTGGAAGGGAAGGTAACATTTTTTTCTCTGTGCTTTCAGATAGATCCCTGGTTTACATATTATAAGCCAATTCCATATCTTTCATTAAGCCATTCCAGAATGTAGCTCTACTAAGAAATTCTTTTAAATTTCTCATATTGAGTTTATACTTGCTCCTTTCCTTGTCTTAGTGTGATTAAAAAATAATGGAACCTCAGCATAAAAAGAATAAAATGCTTTCATAAACTTTCCCACCATTTCATGGTAGAGAGAAAACAGAGTAATTTTTTTCAGATTTTTTTTTGTAACGCAATGGGGTTAAGTGGCTTGCCCAAGGTCACACAGCTAGGTAATTATTAAGTGTCTGAGATGGGATTTGAACCCAGGTACTCTTGACCCCAGGGCCAATGTTTTATCCACTATGCCACCTAGCTGCCCCCAAACCAGAGTAATTTTAACATTTTTTAGTATTTTTAGTTTTTACAAGGCAATGGGGTTAAGTGGCTGGCCCAAGTCCACTCAGCTAGGTAATTATTAAATGTCTGAGACTGGATTTGAACTCAGGTAATTCTGACTCCAGGGCCAGTGGGCTCTATCCACTGCGCCATCTAGCCGCCCCAGTAATTTTAACATTTTAGGTAACTGTATTTGAAAAATATATTTCTTTAACATAACATTAGAATTTTTTTTTACCACTGAAGTGTGCTAAAAACAAGAATCTTACCTGTTCATGATGAAGAATGATTAGACGTGTTCAACTGGAGTCTAAAGGTTAAAAGTAAAAGCAATGAGTAAAAGTTATGTGGAAGCATAAGTCTAGTTTCATGTAAGGAAAAAAAATCGTATTAAATAAAGCTCTCCACAACTGAAGTTATCTACCTTAAAAGAAAGTGACCTCCTCTTCTATGGGACTATTCAAATAAAGATTGGTTTAATCATTTCTCAAAATTTTTTAGACAGATTCTTGGATAAGTGCAGTTTGGACTTAATGGATTCCATTCATTACTGAGTTTCTGTGATCATATAAGGATGGTAGATATAAGTAACATCAATTTTATATTAGTGTTATGTCAACTCCTAAAATCCATGAGAACAAAAAATAGAGAAACAAAATCTCAATTAATAATTTTTTTTTTAAAATGGTGATATTGTATGTGGAGACATTATATCAGAAAAATTCTCTTCCTTTCTCTATAGACTTAGCTGCCTTTTTTTACCCTCAAAATTCAACATAAATTTATAAGCTACTGTCATTTATCTTTATTTCCATCACAGTACCTTCACGATAGTTACTCAATCAATAGTGGGTATTTATTGCTAACTAGAAATTGAAGTAGAGCTATTAAAAAGGCTTTTACAATAAGATTCATTTTATTGTGCTAATCACTATTTTACCATCAAAGATAAAAACATTAATTTTTCAAAGAGAATACTGAAAATACTAAAGTGGTTGTTAAATATTTGGAGTTTCCTTACATACACATTTCAGGTGAGAAATTAATGAAGGCACAAATAGATTGTCTATAGTAGCTGATGATCAGTACTTTTGCTTTTGTCTTTTACTGTTTTGTGTTTACTATCTGCTTCAATAAAGTCTCACCTTTATATAATATTTGTCTCCTCAAGTTTTTTTTCTGTCTCTTCTTTTCATTGTCAAACTCCTATTAAACATTTATATATTCATTTTTCTATTTCCTGTCCTCAGACTCAGAACTCACTTCTTAGTGCCTTGCAATCTTGTTTCTGAATTTATCATTTTATTAAATATTCTCTCCTCCACATTACCGAACAAATAATTATACTGTTTTTAATGCTCCTCCTTCCTGAGTTCTCTTTAATGTTTTTGTATTATTGTGCTACACTCTTTCTTAATAATGTCTTCATGACACTTTTTACATGCATTCTTTCTATACCTGACTTGCCTTTCTCCTTTGCTGGATTACCAACCATGTTCCTCCTCCTGGTTATGAGTGTTTAATCTCCAAAGTTCTAACCTAGATCTCCTCTCCTCTCCTTCTCTTTAAATCTTCTCTTGGTAATCATATCAATGACCAGTCAAAAAAGTACTATTCCTGTTTATTTGGGGACTAGGGTTCAAATTTACCATTTGTGGTTACTACATATGACCTTGAGCTTGAACCTCTTGGGTCTTAATTTCTTCAACTATATAATGAGAGGGGTAGAACTAAGAGAGTTCTGAGGTTTTTAATAACTTTTGAGGTGTGATTTTATGACCCCTATTAAGATGTGCCATGTTTATAAACTCAGTCCCAACCTTTTATTTGGGAATTTTGAATAATGAAAGGAGCAATGATTTTCATCCCATCTCTGCATGAATATGCGTTTTTACATATGTGTGCATTTACACATGTACATAAAACACAGAAAGACAAATAGAGAAAAAGAAAGACAGAAAGAAAAAGGGAAAAGAGAAAGAAAGAAATAAAGAGAATGAATGAATGAATAATGAATGAGTGAATGAATGAATGAATGAATGAAAAGGGTAGGGAGATGCTAGAAGCTACCTCTATTACTATAAGATGTGCCACTTTACCTCTTTCTTTCTTAGTTTTCTTACCTGTAATATGAGTATTAGATTACATTTCCTCTAAGATTCTTTACAACTATATCTATGATATTATAATCATTTCCCTAAAATCCCCACCATTTCCCTCAACCCCCCACTCATCAGTTTCATATGTATATTATATATATATATATATGTATATATATATATATATAGTGTCTAAATGAGCAAATCAGATTATCTAAATTCTATTATTAACTTCTTTGTGAATGCTTTGCATATGTCTATCATCTATCTATCATTTTTGAACTGTAGTCCCACATCTGAAACTACCTATCATACATTTCCTAAAGAATTAGTCTTCTCAACTCAATGTTTCAAAAACAAAATTTATCATGCTTTCCTTAAAAATGCTTCCATCTTCCTAATTTCCATTTCTATTATAGAGATTATTCCTATTCTGCTAGTTTTACCTAGTCTTCAAATTCTGTTAAGGCTTGCCAAATCTACTTTTCCAGAATCTCACATCTATTTTCTCCAGTTGTAAACTGAATACTCTAATTCAGGTGCTGATCAACTCTCTCTCTCTCTCTCTCTCTCTCTCTCTCTCTCTCTCTCTCTCAAATTTTTAAAGGTTTTGTAATTTGTCTCTTTATATCCAATCATTCCCTTCTCAAATACACCCATCACATTCTCTGAATTATTTCTAAAGCATAGGTCTCACCATTGTGATCTTTTGCTCAAGAATTTTCAGTAGTTGGTTTTCACTCTGGAATAAAATTGCACTCTTTAGCAATTAAAGATCTTCTTAGTCTGATTATAACTTTAATTTTCTGCCTTATTTCTCCTCTTCATAGTGCTAAATTTGCCTGTTTTGTGTTCTATGAACATGAAAATGTCCATCCTGTGTCTGCATCATTTAACACAAGTTATGTTAACTGGACGTTTTCCTTTCCTCTTGAAATGCCCATTAGGAGTTCCTTGGACTAGTGGGATAAGAAGTCTTACTCCCAACTACCCTCCTAAATCAAAACAAAACAAGAAAAAGAACAAGATTTGAGTCTTTTGATTTCATCATTATAAAAAGTTTCTAGTGAGGCGACTACATCTATTAATACAAATGAGTTATTGGAGAGATTTCTGGAACATGAAGAGGTTTAATAATTTTCCCAGGTTTTCACTGCCAGAAATCCTCCATGACAAGAACATGCAATTTAAAGGAGGAAAATAACTTATACCTATCCTGTATCAATGGAGAAGAAATTTCCAAATGATTCAGAAGGAGAATAAACAGAATATCAAAGATTATAGTTTTACTTGAAAAGTTGCAAAAGAATGATAGAAGGTTCTCCAAAGCAAAAATGTTTCAAATGAGAACTAGAAGTTGGGAGTTACTAAAGAGATAAATGTGGTTCCTCAGAGATTTCATCAATCAAATGAAGTTTTAAAAATAAATGTGTAGATTAAGAAAGCAAGGGTAAATTACTTAAAATAAGTCTAAAAGAAAGATAATGTTCTTAACTCTAGTCCAGATTGAGTTGCCTTTTGAAATGAATAAAAAGGGAAATGAAAGGGATATTTGAGTTGTATTTGGGAAAAAGAGAATAATGAAAGAAAAGATTGCCTGTATTTTAGAGTTGGGGACAATAATATTGACTGAAGGAGCATCAGAAGAATTTCTTGATTTCTATTTTGTCTCTGCTTTCTTCATGGAACAGGATGATTTTTACTAAATATGGGTACTAAAATTCAGTGAGTTACCATTATTACATGGGAAAGAAATAAATCCCAGGGAAGTAGTAGATTTTACAGGGGATATTGTAGAATTATCTTCAGTGATCTTTGAATAAATGTAGAAAATAGGGTTGGAGGTAAGGTATTTAAAAGAAGAAAGATCATTCAAACATTATTCTATTGAGGCCAAATGCTGTTATGGAATAAGTCTTGTCTCTGGAAAATCAATTATTATCCCTGATGCTTCACAGACTTGGACGATATATTTTGCCTCTATAGGTCTCAGTTTTCTCAATTTTTAAAATGAGGCATTAGATAGATAGCTTCTCTGATCTCTTCCAATTCTTGATCTATGATTCAATGAGTTTGAGTTTTATTTTCAACAATATTCTGGATTGCATATTAACACATACTAGGGAAAATATTAGTTGTTCAGGAAATTCATGCTAGTTTTAAAAAATAGTTGGAATTTTAAAAAGTAGTTTGCTTTAGGAAGATAAATAGAAAAAGATAGGTAAAGAATAATTTAAACATAAAGGAGATTTTTTTAGTGGACTGAAAACTCCAAATATAAAACACGTATCTGAATATATTATCTAACATTTTATGTATAAATAAAGATTTTGTGGACTTATACATATTTAAATAGTAGTCAAAAATCTTATAAAAATTTAGGTTGCAAAATATCAAAGAAACTAGTAAAAATTATAGAACTTATAATTCAGTTACTTTGCCCTCATCAAAATACATCTGGAAATTGTATTAAGTTCCAGACACCACAGTTTTTGGAATAGCACTAAAAACTTGTAGTAATCAACCAGGAAATAAAAACTAAGAACTTGAAAGAATTCATAATTCATGGTATATCTTTAACAGTAAAGGAAATAGGATGTTTCAAAATTTGACAGAGGACAAGGAGCTACATAACCGCCATCACAAATTCTCATGTAAACAAATATCTAGCATTCTTTTAATGGAATCTGAAGGGCAAAACTAGTACCAATATGGAAAAGTTATAGAGAGGGATATTTTCAATTTAATAAATATTTGTGAAATACCCTTTCTGTCCAGGACACTGAACTAGGTGCTTGAATACAAAGGTAAAAATAAAACATAACTTGTTATAATTTAACACTAGTCAACAAATAAAATTTGTATAAGATGAATATATGTTCAAAGTAGGGAGTGAAAGATACCACTGAGCAGATGAAGAATAAGCTCTAGTATTATTTGATCAGGGAGGGGGAGAATGAAATGAAGAAACAAAACTGTAAAGTGGTCCAAAGATACGATCAAGAATATTCTCTTATAGGCCACCCAATACTTCACCTTAGCTGCAGAGATACAGGGAGAGCCTCTGCAGTGGCCAACAAGATAGCCATTCTACCTGTCCAGTCATCGCTACTCATTCTTGGAATCATGAATCCTGTTTATAGCCCTGTATCTCCAAGGGTTCCTTATGGAGATGCCAAAGGAATTGGCTATCTATTTGACTTCTCAATGGGCTAAGCCATGGCTGCTCCTGCCTATTCCCCCAATATGTACCCTGGAGCAAATCCTACTTTCCAAACAGTTTATACACCTAGAACACCATATAAAGTGCCATGTTCACTCACCAGTGGGAGAGTGCCACCTTATTAATCATCACTCAACCCCTTATCAGACTGTAGTGTTCCCAGTTTGAAGTGCTTATGCTCAGCAGAATCAATTTTCACAGCAAGGTGCTTACTACAAAGAATCTTTATATGCAGCAACATATCACTATTTCATCACACCATTGTTGTACAACCAAATGGAATATCAGCAACTATGCATTCTGCTCCTGCCCTCCTCCAATAGACAATGGTATGACTATAGGAATAATTGCTGGGACCAACATGGCATTGTCAGTAGGTACTTCGTTAACTATCCATTGCCCTACTTCAGGAGTCCCTCATCCAGATACTACACCAACATATTATTACCCAGGAACACCAGCTTGTGGTTACATGTCAACATAGCAACAATCATCTTATCAAATGTTTGGAGATGAGAGATATGCAATCAAACTTCCAGGGTGGAGCCAAGATGGTGGTGTGAAGCTAACATGCTCAAGTTTCTCCTTTCCAAAGATAAATGAAGATAAATGAAGCCTCTGCACTGACTTTAAAGTTATAGATACCACCCAGAAAAAGAAAAAATCCAAAGATGTTTTCAAAGGTAGAAATCATGATCTTCAGGGGGAAGTCTTTCTCTTGGGCGGGGGGGAGTAAAGTCCAAGAGTCAGGAGAACAGGGGAAACCAGTAGGAGTTCTTAGCCACAGTATAATATAGGTCCTGACAGCTTGACAATAATATAGGTCCTGGCAGCTAGACAGCAAGCCAGCAGGGAGCATCACAACCTTAAATAAAGTCTGAACCTTGGGAATATTGGGTCAAAAGGCAGGTCTAGGTTAGGAACAAACCATTGCAAAGGCAAGTCCCAGCATAAAATCTTGGATCTATACCACCTATATCCCAGGAGCAGAATTACAACAACTAAGATTAGCAAAAAAAGCTGAGGACTCACCTTAGAAAATTGCTTTTCAGATAAAGATGATAGCAATGCCATGTCAGAATAAGAAATTAGTGAAAAATTATTCACAGGAGAAGTTTCAAAAGAGTCTATGTATTAGACTCAAATTCAAAGTTCAAAGAAGAATTTAAAAAAAATAAAAAGCAAAGAAGATAGGGAAGAAGAAATATAGAAAAAAGAAATGAGAGTCATGCAGGAAAATTATGAAAATTTGACCAAAGAAATCAGCTCCTTAAAAGCAAAAATAACCAACTGGAAAAGGAAGCACAAAAGTTAATTGGAGACAATAAAACCATAAAAATTAGAATTGAACAAATAGAAACTAATGAATCTACAAGATTACAATATTCCATCAAACAAAAAAAAAGGTGAAAAAATTTGAAGAAAATATAAAGTACCTTTTAAGAAAAACAAACTACCTGGAAAATAGATCCAGAAGAGATAATTTATTAATCATCAGACTATCAGAAAGCCTAGATCAAAAAAAGAACCTAGAAAACATCATCTAAGCAATTATCAAGGAAAACTGTCCAAATTTACTAGTACAAGAAATCAATATAGCCATTTGAAAAAAAATACACAGAATTCTATAGAAAGAGTCCCCAGGTTGAAAACTTGAAGGGATGTTATAGCCAAATCCCAAACTCTCAAAGGAGAAAATTCTGTGAGTAGCTAAAAAGAAATAAATTTAAATACAAAGGTAACACAATCAGCACACAAAGGATATATCAGCCTCAACACAGAGGGACCAGAGGACCTGAAATATCAAGGTCAAAGGACCTGGTGGCAACTAAGAATATTTTACCCTGGAAAATTCAGAGTAGACTAAAAAATTCAGGGGAAATAGAGGACATCCAAAATTTCCTGACAAAAAGACTAGAACTGATCAGAGAATTCAATAACCAAATACAAGACTCAAGAGATTCATAAAAATATAAATACAAAGATAAATAAATAAAACAAAACAAATTTTAGTCAATACCATTGATACAACCCTACAAAGGAAGATATAACACATAATTCTTGAGAATTCGGTATCTTTTTTTTTTAGGGATTTTTTCAAGGCAAATGGGGTTAAGTGGCTTGCCAAATGCCCCACAGCTAGGCAATTATTAAGTGTCTGAGGGCAGATTTGAACTCAGGTACTCCTGACTCCAGGGCCAGTGCTCTGTCCACTGAGCCACCTAGCCACCCCTGAATTCCATATCTTCTTAAAAGGAACCATAAGTAATGAAGCTATGTCATTATTAAACACATATGCACTTAGTGGTATGGCATCCACATTTTTAGAGGAAAGCCTAAGTGAATTACAAGGAGACATAGACAACAAAACTTTAATAATGGGGGACCTCAAGCTCCCTCTCCCAAAACTAGCTAAATCTAATGACAAAACAGACAAGAAGGAAGTTAAGAAAGAGAATGAAATCTTAGAATACTTAGGTATGATAGACCTCTGGAAAAAACTTAATGGGGCTACAAAAGAACATACTGGTTTTTTGGTAGTACATGGCACATATAACAAAATTGACCATGTCCTAGGGCATAAAAACCTTATAATCAAATGCAGAAAGACAAAAATAAAAAATGCAGACTTCTCAGATTATAAAGCAAAAAATACATGTAATAAAGGGTCATAGAAAATTAAACCAAAAACTAATTGGAAATTAAATAACAATTTTAAATAATGAGGGGATGAAACAGCAATCAGAGAAATAATGAATAATCATATCCAAGAAAATGATAATAATGAGACATCATACTAAAATTTATGGGATGTAGCCAAGGAAGTGTTGAGGGGAAACTTTATATCTCTAAATGCTTATATGAATAAAATAGAGCAAAAGGAGATGAATGAATTTGGTATGTGGATGAAAAAGCTAAGGAAAAAAGCAACACTCTCCAATTAAATGTCAAATTAGAAATTATGAAAATCAAGGGAGAGATTAATAAAACTGAAAGCAAGAAAACAATTGGTCTAATAAAACTAAGAGTTTAAGAGTTGGTTTTATGAAAAATCCTGTAAAATACATAAACTTTTGGTTAATCTGATTTAAAAAAGATAACCCAATTCTCAGTATCAAGAATGAAAAATATGAACTAACCACCAAATGAGGAGGAAATTAAAGAGATTATTTGGAATTACTTTTCCAAATGCTATGCCAATAACTTTGATAACCTGAATGAATGGATGAATCTTTACAAAAAATTACAAACTGTCCAGATTAACAGAAGATGAAACAACATACTTAAATAATCCCAGTTCAGTAAAAAGAAAGTGAAGAAACCATCAATAAACTTCCTAAGAAAAAATCTTCTCATCTAGATGAATTTATAAGTGAATTCTACCAAACATTTAATGAACAATGAATTCCTATTCTACATAAACTATTTTTAAAAATAGGAGAAACAATACTATCCCAATTCAGATAAAGAAAAAGAAAACAAAAGAAAAAATTCTTTCAGAATCTGATGAATTATCTCTTATGTATCTCTTTCCCTTAATCCTAATTTCTCATACCAAAAATGATTAATTTGAAAATATGTTAATTAAAAATATGTTGGTACAATATTTACCTATTTTGCCACTGAGGAGAAGAAGGTGGGAAAGGAGAGTGGAAAGAAATTTTGTACCTTAAGAATATACATATGCATATGGATGAATGCTGAAAAAGTTTTAACAACCTGTATTTGGAAAAATAAAATATCAATTTAAAAAGAAAGCATTCTGCCAAATTCCTTTCATAACACCAACATGGTGCTGATACCTAAACCAGGAAGAATCTATCCAGACAAAATTATAGACCTATCTTTCTAGTGAACATTGATGAAAAAATCTTAAACAAAATTTTAGCAATGAGATTACAGCAAGTTATTACTATTTTAATATACCAGAAAAGGTAAGAATTATTTCAGGTAGGCAGGAATGGTTCAGTATTATGAAAACATACAATATTATTGAACATATCAATATGAAAACCAACCAAAATCATATGATTATTTAAATAGATGCTGCAAAGATCTTTGATAAAATACAACATCCATTCCTATTAAAAATACTAGAAAGTTTAGGAATACATGAAGTTTTCCTGAAAATAATTAGTACATATATATATATATATATATATATATATATATATATCATAAATTTTTTATGTAATGGGAATAAATTTGCAGCATTTCCAATAAGAATGGGGGTGAAACAAGGATATCTATTATTTTCATTACTATTCAATATAGTATTAGAAATGTTAACTTTAGCAATAAGAGAAGAAAAAGAAATTGAAGGAATCAAAATTGGCAACGAGGAAGCAAAGCTTTCATTCTTTGCAGATGATATGATCATATACTTAGAGAACCTGAGAAAATCATCTAAAAAACTCCCTGAAAAAAATAACAAATTCAGAAAAGTAGTACGATATAAAATAAACCCAAAGTAATCATCAGTATTTCTATATGTGAACAACAAACTCCAAGAGCAAAAGATAGAAAGAGAAATTCGATTTAAAGTAACTGTGAACAGCATTAAATATTTGACAATCTACCTCAAGGCAAACCCACAAACTGTATGAACATGATTATAAAACACTTCTCATCCAAATAAAGTGAGATCTCAATAATTCAAAAAATGTCATTTGCTTGTGTTTAGGTTGACCTATAAAATAAAAATGACAATTCCACTCAAATTAGGTGCCATACCATTCAAACTACCAAATAATTATTTTACCAAGCTAGAATAAAATTAGTAACAAAATTCATCTGGAGCAACAAAAAATCAGGAATAGCAAGGGAACTGAGGAAAAAATAGAAAGGAAGGTGGCCTAGTTCTACCAGATCTAAAACTATACTATTAAGCAGCAGTCATCAAAACTGTCTGGTATTGGTTAAGAAACAGATTAATAGATTAGTGGATTAGGATAAATTCAAACATAACAGCAGTAAATGACAACAAAAATTTTCTGTTTAGTAAAACAAAATACATCATCTTCTGGGATAAGAATTCACTATTTGACAAAAATTGTTGGGTAAACTGAAAAACAGTATGACAAAAACTAGGCATAGGCCCACATCGCATACCCTATATCAAAATAAGGTGAAAATGGCTATGGATTTTGACAGAAAGGGAGAAAACAAAGATAAATGAATAGACCAAAAAACAATCTATCACATCTAAGGAAAAAGGACAAATCTATGACCAAATAAGAAATGGAGAGTACATTATAATTTGCAAAATGAATAATTTTGACTATATTAAATTAAAAAGTTATTGCACCAATAAAATCAATGCTGCCAAAATCAGAAAAAGAGGAGAAAGTTGTGAAACAATCTTTACAACTAGGAGTTGTGATAAAGGTCTCATTTCTAAAATAAATAGAGAACTGTATCACATTTATGTTTGCAAGTCATTCCCCAATTGATAGTCAAAGAATATAAATACACATTTTTCAAATGAAGACATTAAAGCTATATATGAAAAAATGTTCCAATGCAAATTAAAACAACTATGTGGTATCACCTCATACCTATCAGATTGACTAAAATGACAGAAAGGAAAAATGATCAATATTGGAGAGGTTGTAGATGGAGTGGGACATTGATGCATTGCTGGTAGAGTTGTGAACTATTCTGGAGAGCAATATAGAACCATGCCCAAAGAGCAAGAAAACTGTTCATTACCTTTGATCCAGCAATTCCAATTCTAGATCTATATTACCATCAAAAATGGGAAAAGCCACACATGTTCAAAAATAATCATAAATTTTTTTTGTAGTGGCAAAGAATTGGAAATTGAGGGGGTGCCCTTCAATCAGGCATTGGGAATTTTTGAATAAGTTTATGGTTCAGAAATATTAGGGAATTCTATTGTTCTTGAAGAAACCATAAATGATTGGACTCTAGAGATGCATGAAATGAATTACAGGATCTGATGCTGAGCAAAGGGAGCAGAACCAAGAGAACATTAATAACAGCATAGTGAGATGATCAACCTTGATGAATGCAGCTGCTTTCAGCAGTTCAGAGAGCTAGGACAACCCTATTAGAGTGGCTATGGCCAATGCTATCCCCATCCAGAGGAAGAAAAACAAAATAAAACAAAGCAATACGAACAAAAAAGCAAAAATACTTCAGATTCATTCATGTAAAATAGTATCTCTTATGTATTTTCCTCCCTTAATTCTAATTTCTCATACCAAAAATGACTAATAATTAAATATGTTTAACACAAATGAGTATGTATAATGTTAATCTGATTGTTCACTGCTGTGGGGCAGGAATGGGGGAATGTGAAGGAAGGGTGGAAGGAAATTTTGTAATGTAGAAATATACATGTGTATATGGATGAATGTTAAAATAAACTTTAATAACATGTGTTTGGAAAAATAAAATATCAATAAAAAAGAGAGATATCATGTAATTAACATGTGGTACCAAAATGCCTCAAGTCTGCAACCAGGACTTTTTTTCTTCTGAATATTTTCAACACTATTAAATTCACATCATTGAAGATTTCCAGTGCTCATATCTTACATCTTGGAACTCCAATTGTTAGATGCCAAGTTTTGTGGACTGTCTTGCAATTTTTTAGCTAACTATAATGATAAAAAGGGAATTTAAATTTATTCTGATGTATACCTAGTTGAGTGCATGTTTAAAACACATACACAAAAACAAAAACACAAAGCTGACTTAATCTACCTGCAATGATGTAAAAACCATCATAGGTAAAATCTAAAGGAACTGAAATGTATTTTATAACTTATCAATGCATTCCTATAATCTATGCAAAGTCTTAGGAAGGTAGAGTCATGGTAGAGTCATGAAAGTGAATTTCTTTATAGAACAACATAATTTCCATTAGTAAGTGCTTCAACTTTTTGGGGGTTAATAAGATGACAGGTAAAGACATGGATTTTTTTGACTTACTTATTTTTTTTCCAATTTGGAGGAAAGATATGGCAGAGTCAAAATTCTTGCACAAACTCAGTTTTCCAAGCATCTCCATTCAGTTATATTTTATGGAGTCAGTGTTACAAAGACTATTTTTGGACCATTGTGATGCTTTTATTGTTAAAAAAAAATAATACAGAAACGATATTCACAGATGGCGACCTCTGCGACCACCCGACCACCCTTTCTGTGAATGCTGTCAGAAGGAATTGGAGTGACATCCTCAATGCACCCAATCTCCGTTCCAGAATGTGCCAGAGCTGTGAGGGCTGACTGTGCACCAGGGCCAGATGTCTTAGTTCTGTTTCCCCCTGTTGCCCGAAGTTTGATGTGAAGGGAAGTGATGCCTAATTCTTTACATCTCTGGGCAACATCTTGAGCAGCCAACATAGCAGCATAGGGAGAAGATTCGTCTCTGTCAGCCTTGACCTTCATTCCATCAGTTACTCTGCAGATGGTTTCTTTGCCAGAGAGATCAGTCACATGAACAAAGGTGTCATTGAAGGAAGGAAAGATATGGCAGACACCAAACACATTTTCTCCCTCTTCAACCTGAGCTCCAAGGCTGATGACCTGCTCTTCCTTCTTTTCCTTCCCCTTGCGAGGTGTCATTTCTGCTCCTCTGCTTGGGCGGCCAACACCGGAAAAGCTACATAGACATTGTTAATGATCAAAATGAAATATTTAATTGTGTAGCCAGTAAGATGGGCTGAAATGTGAACAAAGCAGCATTTTCTGGTTGCCTAAATTTTGAATTCAAATCTCTATAACAAATTCTAGAGCAGTAATATTTCTTGTATCTTACTGAAAACTTGCATTTAGTAGATAATTATATTTCCATGTAATGGAGTATAGGTTTAAAAGTGAGATTGCCAAACTACTGGGAAATATCAGATTATAGTTTATTCTGTGCTTCCTAAAGAATGTTCTATTCAGTTGAAAAATATATGTACAGTTTGACCTAACTTACTGTAAAAAAAAATATAAGAAAACATGTAGGCTACTGCTTGATTTTTTCCCAAAAAGGCAAGAATTCAACTGTTTGTTTTGGAATAAAATTTATGGGCCTAAGAATTAAAGGCAAACAACAACAAAACAAAGGATAGCCACTTATTTGGAATGTTGTACAGTAGAATCTTTCTTTGGGCTGACAGAAAAGTAAATGCCTTCTCAGGTCCTTTCCATCTCTTAAATTCCTTGATTATATGTGTCTGTTCCTGACAATTTTGTTTTATAATTTCAAGCAGTGAATTTGGGCAAATAGAGGAATAGAAGGACTTACTGGATTCAAAAGTATGTTTACTAAGAATTATTTTAGGTAAATTATAAGACTGATGATTTTAAAAAGGAAGAAATAATGCTGTGAGAATTATTGAATGCTGTGGAATTCTACCTGAAATAGCATATTCTTCATTTATGAATATTACCTGAGGGTTTGGGGTAGTTTCAGAATGGTATTAGAGTTTTTTGGTACATAAAATTTTAGTCAGTGAATTTTTAATATGTTTGATTTTTGTTCTGTAGAATGCATTCCAACTTGAAATCCCACAGCAATCATTACATACAAATTCTAAATTCTCATTAGGATGGCTTCTGCCTTACTCAAATGTTGTGCATTTTCTTACTGTGCTTAACAAAGCTCCTTGCATATGCCTCAGCACTTAATGTGTCTATGATTTCATCAGTGTAGGCTCTTCCTGCACCAGAGCAGATTGTCATCCATTTATGCCTTTTCATTCCATGTTATTACTGTCCATGAATTTTCATAAATCTTTTATAAAGGCTCTATTCAAAGAACTAAAGACCTTCTGGGTATTTAAATATTCCACAGATACTTATGTAATACCAATGCTATGTGAAATTCCTATATCTTGCTTCATGATCCATATCCTTATCATGTTTATATGAGATGTTTGTGATTTTTTTTTGCTCTTCCTCACATATAAGATTTTTTTGGAAATATGCTTATACCCATTTAGATTTACCATGGGGTCTCCTTTAATTATTTGGGTATATCTACAACTATGATTCTTTTATAATCATAACTTTCATGATATGCAGCTAATCTTCAGAAAATGCATTTCTTTTTATTATCATAATTATTTTACTTTTATTATTATTATTATTATTATTATTATTATTATTACAATAATCTTGTTGTGAAAGCAAAATAAACCCTCCTTCCCCAAAAAGATAGAGAAACCTCAAGAGAAATGAAATGAGATGAAGGAAAGTGTATTTCAGTCTATTTAGGTTCCATTGGCTGTCTCGGGGCGGAGTTGCCTTCTTTATCAGGAGTCCACCAGAGAAGTTGCTTCAATATCTTTTCCCACAATACCTATTACTAGCTGTAGTTCCCTCCACTCTATTCCTCCTCATGCCCATTTATTCTATTTTCTCTCTCCTTTCACCTTGTCCCTGTTCAGTAGTGTGTTGTTTCTGATTACCCTTTTCCCTGATCTTCCCTCTCTTCTATCACTCATTACCTCCCTTCCCTCATCCCCCTTATCCCATCGCTTTCTGCTCATTTTTCTAGGGTTAAGATAGATTTCTATACCCTATTAATTGTATATGTTATTTCCTCACTGAGCCATTTCTGATGAGAATGAAGGCTTTCTCATTCCCCCCCCCCCCAGCCTTTCCTCCTAACACTCCAATACAAAAGTATTTTTATTGACTTTCTTATATGAAATATCTTATCCCATTCTGCCTCTTCTTTCCTTTCCTCCAGGTCCTTTCTTTATCACCCATTGACTCAATATTATACCATTATATTCAACTACCTCCTGTGCTTGTCCATAAATGCTCCTTCTAACTATTCTTATAAATGAGAAAGAGTTCATATGAGTTATCAGTATCTTCTTCCCATACAGGAATACACACAGTTCAGCATCATTAAGTTCCTCAAAATTAGGTCCCATCAACCCTCTCTATGCTTCACCTGAGCTCTGTACTTGGAGATCAAACATTCTGTTCAACTCTGGTCCTTTCAACAAGAAAGTTTGACAGTCTCCAGTTTCATTGAACATCCATCTTTTCCCCTGAAAGAGGATGCTGAGTTTTGGTGGGTAGTTTATTCTTGGTTGTAATCCAAGCTCTTTTGCCTTCTTGAATATCATATTCCAAACCTCCCACTTCTTAAGGTAGATGTTGCCAAATCCTGGGTAATCCTGACTGTTGGGCCATGATAGTTGAATTCTATCTTTCTAGAAACTTGCAGTATTTTTCTCTTTGACTTCCTTGGGAGCTTTAGAATTTTGCTATAATATTCCTGGGAGTTACACTTTTGGGATCTCTTTCAGGAGGTCAGTGGTGTTTTCTCTTAATTTCTATTTTACCCTCCACTTTCAGGATCTCAGGATATTTTTGCTGTATTATTTCTTGGAAAATGAAGTCTAGGCACTTTTCCTGGTCATGAGTTTCAGGTAGCCCAATAATTTTTAAGTTATCTCATCTGGATCTGTTTTTGAGGTCAGTTGTCTTCCCAATGAGATAGGTCACATTTTCTTCTAATTTTTCATTCTTTTAGTATTGTTATATTGTTTCTTGATTTCTTGCAAAGTCATCAGCTTCCATTAGCTCCATTCTACATTTGAAGGAATTATTTTCTTCAGATAGCTTTTTTTAAATTTCCTTTTACAGCTAGCCAATTCTGCTTTTTAAGGCAATCTTCTCCTCAGTTGCCTTTTGGGTTTCTTTTTCCAATTGGCCTAAACTGGTTTTTAACATGGTATTTTCTTCACAAATTTTTTTATTTCTTTCAGCAAGCTTATGACTTAATTTTTGTAATTTTTCCTATATTGCTCTCATTTTTTTCTTCCCTCTTTTTCCCTCCACTTCCCTTACTTGTTTTTCAAAGTCTTTTCTGAGCTTGTACATAACCTGAGCCCATTTCCGATTTCTCCCAGAAGCTTTAGATACAGAAACTTCAATTTTGTCATCTTCTGGTGTGTATTTTAATTCTCCATGGGAACAAAGTAATTTTCTTTGGTCAGTTATTTTTCCTTTGATCATTTCCTCAACAAATAAATGATTTATTGCACTTCTAAGGATCTGAGAAGTGGAAGGGATTGGACATCCCATGGGGACCTTATTTCCTCCAAGGAGAGGCTCTGACTGCTCTCTTGCCTGTGCTCTGGCCTGCAGATGATCACAAGCAACCCCTCTATTCTGGAGTTGTGAGAAAGGTTTCTGCTCCTCTATGGTGGTATGGGGGCCCATATTGTGGCCTGGATCTGGGTGTCCTGCCCCAGGGATAGCAAAGAGACCTCTTCAGTCTCCCATAAGCCTCTTGCCATTGTGGACTGAGTGTTTTGGAAGTTCTGGGGGGGCTTCTTAAGCTCCCACCACAGCGTTACTCTGAGGCAGCACTAGCCCTTGCTCCATGCTCACTCTTGTGAGGCATTTCTCTCACCACCACTTCAATCCCTTCATCCCTTGCTATCCCTGGCCAGGAGGTCTGGAAACCACCCCCATTGTCATGTACACAGGAGCACCCAGGGACCCAGGCGCCCATTGGCTGTTCCTGAAAGGCAGGACTGATTTATTCTGGCCTGACATGACTGTGGTCCAGTTTCACTGAGGTCTTTCCAAACCCTGGTCCTGGTGAAACAGACCTTTCCTGCGGATCTTCCAGGAAATTGCATCAGTCTTTCTGTGGGTTTTGCCCCCTCTGAATTTTGGCTAGAGTCATAATTTGATGGCTTTTGGAGTTTTGGTGGGATGATTTTCTATAAATTCCTGCTCTCATGCTGCCTTCTTTTCTCCCTGCCCAGAAAATGTTTTTCCTAAAAAGATGGTTATTTTGACCATAAACAATTATGGATTACTAAAAATATTGAACAATTTTCCAGATTAGCTTCTTGTTCTTTTCTAATTCAAAGCTCTGCCCACACTACATCCCAGATATATTCTGTAATATCTATCCAAAATATATATCCTGCTACCCTAAGTCAATGAATTTTTATCTAATCCCATGTCATGCCATGGGCAATATGTGATCTTCACATGCTATCCAGATGATTTAACTGGTCTCTTCTGAATTTCCTTATTGAAGAAGATTTCTTTTGTCTCATTCCACAGAATGCTTTTTTTAAATGCAAAGGTTTCATAAAAGTTCAAAAGCAAAAAAGTAATTCTATGATTCATAATAGTCCATAAACAAAAAAATTATCCTTTCTCTCCATTTTGTATGGACTCCAGAATCAATGGCACACCATTTTCTAAACTTATAGGAACTTAAAGGAACTTTATTGACTATTAAGTCTAACCTCCCTCTTTTTAGAGATGGGAAAATATAGGCATAGGAAGATGAAATTATTGATTCAGATTCATGTTCCAAGTAATTTTCTAAGCAGGATTCAAATCTAGCTCTTTCTGACTCCAAGTCCTTTGTTCTTTTGGGCTCTTCAGAATGGAAGAACAATATCACAATATTGTACTTCATTCTTCTCATGACTCATTGTCCTCTGAGGGCTTTGAAAATTCCAGAATGGAAACACATGTGGAGCTGCTATACAGTTAATACCTTGACATTCCAAGAAGTCTCTTCTATTGCCCAAAGATAATTTCTGATGGCTTGGGCTCCCTTTGGCCCCTATTTCCATCACCTGTAATCATGCTTGGAACAATTCAATCTGTTCCAATAAACATTTGTTACATAACTGCTATTTGCCAGGCTCAGTATATAATTAAGAAAAAGAAAGATAGCCCTGACTTCAAAAAAAAACTTACAATATAATGTGAGGAGTTAAACCAAAAAAGGCAAGAAATTATGTGTGGGGGAATGTCAGGGATTAACCAGTATGGAGGCATCTTACTCCATGGAGCAGAGCAACAGATGCAAAGGGGGGTGAGCTGAGTTTCTACCCTTTATAAAGAGGGTGCACTGTCCTCCATATCTCTCCAACACAATGGGAGTGGAGACTGAGGGAAGTGAAATCCATCAAGACTTGGCATAGCAACACATTGAGGACATTGGTGGAAAAGAGTGTTTCTTGTTCTGTGGAGTTAAAATCACACAGAGCACCAGAAATACAATATATGCTTAAAATTAGAAAATGATTATTGTTGATGGTTAGAGGTCATTGTCAGGCTTTTGGATTGCTTTCTATCAGAACCATACCATCTCAATACTGAAATTCCAAGTTTGAGGTTCACATGCCTTCTCTTTCTATTCATGCTCTTTATCTTTTGATAAGATATCTCCCTGGATTGGTACTTGCATATGTGATTCCTTTTACATTCCAAGAGACTGAGTCCTCCCATTAAATCTCCTTTTCCAGGTAGAAGAACAAATCTCTAGACTCTTGAACTTCAGATTAACTACAAGACAATCTTCAAAAGCTAAAATTAGTTCCTGACAAAATCCCTTCTCTTGTACTGATTAGGAAATTAGATTTTGACCTCTATTGAATTTTTTTGTCTTTCTTTTTTTTATCTTTTAGACCATGGATCTGAAACTATGCATGAATTCACATGTTTTTTTTTTCTATAATACACACTATTAATAACAATTGAAACATAGGTAAAGCTAGATTGTGAACAAATTCTATATTCAAATAAACATTCTATAATTCAGGCTATATCACTTATATTGTCAAAAATATAGGTATTGTTTACTCTACATGTGACATTCCCTATCCAGGTCTAGTAACCTATCAGCAAAAGAGAGGAGCTATATTTTGGAAGGATTTTTTTCTTTGGAATCTATACTTCTCCACAGTTAGTGCAACTTCCCTTCTGATATGCTAAAAATACCCTTTTAACATGATAGTCAAGAGTTTTATAAGGAATCAATGAAACACTTACCTATAGTTTAAGTAAACTTTTCCAGGTTTGGAAATAAGGACAACTGTCCTCACTTCCAATCAAGAGGCACCTCTTCTTTTCTACTGAATTCCTCAAAGATGTGAACAAAAATCACATCTGTCATTTTTCTGGAGTGTAACTCATCCAAGTCTGGCAACTTGAATAAATTGAGGTTTCTTATCATATACTTATTTATCATGGATCTGAAATTCCCAATAACAACATTCATTCAACTCTTATCAATCTGAGGATGATTTTTCTTGGGGTGAAGAAAAGACTTTATTGGGTAACATTCTTATACATGCCATAATGTCTAGCCATGGGTGCTTGCCAAGACCCAGCTCAGTGATTTATCCTCTATTTTCTATATATACCTATTTTCATCAGTTTTCCTAAGTTCAGTTTTCAGTCTCTTTCCTAGGAGATAGAATCTACTTTCTTCCCCAAACCTTAATCCCTCATAATCAACTTCTTGCTAGATAATTCCCACTTGAGGTACCCTACAATCTCAAATTCAACAAGTTCGAAATAGATATTTTCGTTTAAACTGAAATTACTTTTAAATTTCACATAGTCATAGAATTTTAGCATTGCAAAAATCCCTGGTGACCCTACTATAACCCATAATTAATTGAAGTGATTATTCAGCAATATCATGAACATCTATGATAGGGAAACCCAATATCTTCTGTTGTACACCATTCTATTTTTGAATAGCTCTACTTATTGATTTTTTTCCCTGAATTTCAACTCCATTGACCTCTATTTTACTTCTACCAATTTTCTTGATTCTGCTAACTGACCATCAATAGAAACAATCTCAAACCGAATCTGCATGGTAACTCTCCAAGTACTGAAAGACATCAATCATGTCCTTTATCTTAATGTCATAGCCTTTAACTTATCTTTATATGACTTGAATTTGGATCTATGAGTCCTTTACCTATTTTGGTTACAATGCTTCCACAATCTTGAATTTGTGAAGGTGAGTGATTTTTTTCTTTAACTCAAATGTAAGATTTCTAAGGATAGGGAATACAATAATTCCAGAGATTTGTCATTATGCTTCTGGACAGTTCTAATTTTTAAATTTTATTTTGGTTTTTTATATTCATTTGTTTTCTCTACTCATCTCAGCCTTTTGAATGCCCTGGCTTCCTTATAGTCCAAGCTAAAATCCTACAGGATACCCTGTAATATTAGTGACCTCATTCTGCTGATTATCTCAAATTTATCCTATAGTTTTTACATTACTCTTGGCACATTGTCTCTTTCAAAACACTATGATGTCCTTGAGAAAAAAGCCTGTCTCTCTGACTCTGTCTCTCTGTCTCTGTCTCTCTCTCTCTCTCTCTCTCTGTCTCTGTCTCTCTCTCTCTCTCTCTCTCTCTCTCTCTCTCTCTCTCTCTCTCTCTCCCTTTCCTTAGGTCTCTCTATTCCCTGTTGAATATTGAATATTGACATTAAGTCGATTAACAACCCTCCAAATGCCCCTCAATGTTGAAGGGAATGGAAGAGTCATTCTATGGAGAAAATTTCATTGTTGTCTTAGACACAATCACCCCAATCCTCAGCAACCACCACCTTGATAAGCCAGTAACCATCAATAATTAGAGAACTTCCAAAAAGCAAGAACATTATGCAGCTTTGAGATGATCACCTATGATGGTTACAGCTCTTCCCAAGAGCTCAGTGATCAAGGACAATTCTGAGAATCCTGTTATGGAAAATGCCATCCAATCCAGTGAAAAAAACTATGGAGACTGAATGGATAGCTAAGCATACTATGTTCACTTTCAAAAAAATTTTTAATGTTTTATTCTTTCTTTCCCATATTCTTTTCCCCTCAGTTCTAGTTTCTCTTTCACTGCATGACTAATATGGAAATATATTAAACATGATTGTACATGTACAACCTATATAATGTTTGTTCACTGCCATGAAGGGGGGGAGAAGAGATAGTGGTAGAAACATGTGAAACTCAAAAACTTGGAAAAGGATGAATATTGAAAACTACCTTTGCAGGTAAGTTAGAAAAGAGAAAAGAGAAAAAGAAAAAGAAAAAAGACCATGATACTGAAGGCTCAGAAGATGATAATGGTTAACATTTTTAAGCAATGTAATATTTTTAATTAAGGTGTATACATTTCTTTAAGACATAATACTAGTGTACATATAATACAATATAATGTAAATATAACTTTTATATCCAGTAAGAAACCAAAATTTTAATGTGATTCATTAATTATAATATTTTCTTTATTTTGGTGGTATGAAAACTAACTTCATATATCTCCTAAATATGCCTGTACTGTAAGGATAATGTATTGATAGGATATGGAGTCCAAGGAGAACTTTGTTCAAATCATACCTCATATACTAATTATCTGAGCATCCTGGGAAAGTCAAATAACCTCTTTTTACTTTGGTCTCAATGATCTTCAAAGGCCCTTCCAGTTGAAAATCTCTGATTCTTTGATTACATATATATGTCAAAAGACAAGGTCAATTGAAATGAAAGTAATCCATATTCTACACTGTAACATTATTTTTTGTTTGTTTCACCACAACAATAAAGATTTATTCTGATTCATTATAATTCTGGATCATTTTGTTTTACATACGATAAATGAAAATACTATGTTCACTTTCAAAAAAAATTTTTCCCATACGCACAATTTTACAAAGCTTCAGAAAAAAACAAACAAAAAAGACAAAAATCTATTAAATGCCTTCTTATTAGGTCAGTTCTCTGTGCTGCTTTCTTACTTAGGTACAAATTATAGACCCTTTAGTTTCAATGATTTGTTTCTTTACAAATGTGGTTTCTCAGTGTTTCAATACATTATTTTCACTAAATTGCATTAATTGAATCAAAGTGGTATTCTTCCTACATCGTTATTTATATGGATTTAAAAGAGCTTCCAACTGATTCTATTTATTTCTATTCCTTTGCCAAATGAGTTTTCTTCATTCTTCCCTGAATGCCTACTTTCTAACTAAAAGTATTTTATTTAAAATTTTCATAAGTGATGCTTAAAAGAAATTACATCTAAAGAAGTAGAGAGAATAATTTCAAAAATCTATTGGAGGATTAATTTTTAAAAATTCATAATAAATTATTTTAAATTAAACTTCTCCTAAAGTATCTCATGTCTCCTTAGTATACTGAAAAGTCAAGTGTAAATGCTTTTCTGATAAATGTTCTCTGACCAAAAGCCATGAGAAAACAAGAATCATCTATCAGTACTTTCCTAGCTGCTTTCTAGAATAAAAGGGGTCTGGGTGAATTAAGAAGGAAATAATCCTAAAATAATTTTAGGATTAAATACAACTCCCACAAATAGCCAATGAGGAACAGTAAGTTCTCTTCTAGTAGGGCCTTAATATAATGAGTTTTTTTTTCTTTTACTGCCACATCAAACTTTTTCTTATTTGCAATGTAATAATTGCCTTGTAAGTAAGCAAGGTTTGAATACCATGAAAACTTTTTTTTGGCATTATACATTACATAGCGCTATATATTATCTTTTTTGTATGTTTATTTTTTTAAAAAAATTATTTTCATCTATATGTATTTGTATATTTCCAAGTTAAAAAATTTATTTCTACCCTCCCTAACCCCGCCCCCTCTTCAGCAAGGAACAGTCAGGTTAGCATTTTACATATATTTTTGTCAAACATGTTTATAAATTAGTAATTTTTGGCATGAGGAAGGAGTATTAAGAGAAAGAGATACATAAGAGATAATGTTTATGAAGTGTTCATCAGATTAGGAAGGGTTTTGTTCTGTGTGTTTTGCTTTGTTTTAATTTCTTCCTCAAGTTGGGGATAATATAGTCCATAACCAGTCACATACAGTTGACCTAGCTCTTTGGACTGCCTAGAGGAGCTGCTTCCATCAAGGTTGTTCATTTGGTCATCTCACAATGTTGTTGGTGATGTATACATTGTTCTCTTAGTTCTGCTCCCTTCACTCAGCATGAGATCTCATAAATTGTTCCATGCTTCTCTAGAGTTTGAAACTTTTGGTTTTCTTATAGAACAATAGTATTCCATAGTATTCATGTACCCTAACTTGTTTAGTAATTCCCCAGATGATGGGCTTACCAAACTGTGGTATATGTATGCCATGGAACTCTACTGTTCTATTACAAACCAGGAGGGAATTCAGGGAATCCTGAAGGGATTTGCATGAACTTACACTGAGCGAGATGAGCAGAACCAGAAGAACATTGTATATTCTAACAGCAACATGGGGTTGATGATCAACCTTAATGGACTTTCTCATTCCATAAATTTGGTAATCAGGCACAATTTTGGTATATCTGTGATGAAGAATACCATCTGTATCCAGAGAAAGAATTGTGGAGTTTGGACAAAGATCAAAGACTACTACCTTTAATTTAAAAAAAAATCTTACATAATTTTGCTTTCACTTATACTTTGTTTTTCTTCTTTAAGGATATGATTTCTCTCTCATCACATTTAATTTACATCAATGTATACCATGGAAACAATGCAAAGACAACAGACTGCTTCTGTGGGGGTTGGAAGGAGGGAAGTGAGATTAGGTGGGAAAATTGTCAAATTCAAAATCAATAAATAATATTTTTTTAAAAAAAGAGTTGCTATGAATATTTTGGAACATGTAGGACTTGTCCCATTTTTTATAATTTCTTTAGATATAGACCTAGAATTGGAATTGCTCAGTTAAAGGAGTTTTCTTCTGAAAATATGTTGAATTTATTAAGTGATTAAAGCAAACTATGCATAATAAAGACCTGTGGTTTCATATATAATGTTTTTCTTTTCTTTTATAAATTTATATTTTAATTTATTTACACATTACTAAAATAGTCTTGTAAAAATAGGCATAATCCCCCCACACCATAAAAATAAAAAAAAAAACCTCACAAGAAATAAAGTAAAAGAGAAAAAAATGTGGTTCCATCTGTGTTCCAATACCATCAGCTCTGTTTCTGGGGTGGGTTGCATTCTTTATCCTAAGTCAATCAGAGAAGTTACTTCCATATTTTTCCACAGTTGATGTTACTGATTGAAATTCCCTCCATCCATTTCTCCCCATTACCAATTATTACATTTTCTCTCTCTTTTCACTATGCCCCTCTTCAAAGGTGTGCTGTGGGACAACTGAGTGGCATAGTGGACAGAGCACCGGCCCTGAGGCCAAGAGGCCCCAAGTCTACATCCTACCCCAGAGACAAAGCAACCACCCAGTCCCATGGTCCTGGACAGGCCATCCAATCCCACCACCTTGCAAAAAGTAAAAAAAGAAAATGTATTATATTCGACTATCCTCTCCCATGATCTACTCTTTCCTCTATCCCCTAACCCCCCCTTTCCCCTGTCCTCTTTCTCCATCCTCTTTCTCTCCTTTATTTTCTAGATTTCTATTCTCTATTAAGGATCTCTATTTCGAGATCCATTTCTGAACCATTTCCAATGAGAATGAAGACTCTCTCAATCTCCCTTACTTTCCCCCTTTCAAAACCATTGCAAAAGCTATTTCTCGACTCTTTTACATGAGATATCTTAGTCTATGCTATGTCTCCTTTTCTTTCTTCCAATACACATCCTTTCCACGCATTGACTCCATTTAAAAAAAATGTCAGAACTCAAATTCGGCGCTCTCCTATGTCTTGACTATAAAAGTTCCTTCTAACTGTTCTAATAAATTAGGAGGTTCATATGAGTAACATGTATCATCTTCCCATGCAGTAATGTACATAATTCATCACCATTAAATCCCCCACAATTTACCCTTCTCATCCACTATCTCTATAATTCACCTGAGTCCTGTGCTTGAAGATCAAACTTTCTGTTCATGTCTATTTGTTTCAAAAGGAACATGTGAAGTTCCCCCTGTTCAAAGGAAAGTCCATCTTTTCCCCTGGAAGAGGATGTTCAGTTTTGCTGGGTAGTTGATTTTTGGTTTCATTCCTAGTTCTTTGCCTTTTAGAAGATTATATTATAAGGTCTATTGAGCCCTTAATGTGGATGTTACTAAGTCCTGTGTGATTCTGACTGCAGTACCACAATATTTGAATTGTTTTGTTCTGGCTGCTTATAATATTTTTTCTTTGACTTGTGAGCTCTGGAACTTGGCTAGAATATTCCTGGGGGTTATTTTTTTATCTCTTGGTGGATTCCCTCAATTTCTAGTTTGCTCTCTACTTCTAGGATATCAGGGAAATTTTCCTGTAGAAATTCTTTAAAAAGGAAGTCAAGGCTCTTTTCCTGATCATGACTTTCATGTAGCCCAATAATTTTTTAAATGTCTCTCCTGGATCTTCTTTTCGAAATCCATTGTTTTGTTCAGTGAGATAATTCATGTTTTCTTTTAGTTTTTATTCTTTTGACATTGTTTTATTATGTCTTGATTCCTCACAAATAAATCAGGTTCCTTTAGATCCACTCTGCATCTGAAGAATTTGTTTTCTTCAGAGAGGTTTCTTATCTCCTTTCCCATCTGTCCAGTTCTGCTTTTTAAAGTATTTTTCTCCTCATTAACTTTTTGAAGTGCTTTTTTTTTTTTTTTCCATTTGACCTAAACTAGCTTTTAGTACACTATTTTCTTCAGCATTTTTTGGATATCATTGATTAAGCTGTTGACTTGGATTTCATGTTTTTCTTGCATTTCCATGATTTCTCTTCCCAATTTTTCATCTACCTCCTTTACTTGATTTGCAAAACATTTTTGAGTTCTATCACAGCCTGAGACCAACTTTTATATTTCTGGAGTCTTTCAATGCAGAAGCTTGGACTTTCTCATCTTCAGAGTTTGTGTTTTGGTCCTCCATGGGACCAAAGTTAAAGTCTATGGTCATTTTTTTTCCTGTTTGCTTATTTTTTTCCAGCCTGTGCATGGTTTTGTGGTACTTCCTGAGCTTTTGAGTATTATTGGGACACCACTGTAAGGATCTCAGTTCCTTCAAATCTTATGACTGCTCTCTTTATCTGTACCCTGGTCTATGAATAACCACAAGCACACCCCCCTGCCATGGAGGAGGGTATTTGCTCTATGGCAATGGGGGCTCCCAGAGAGTGACCAAGGTCTGAATATGGACAAAGCACAAGAGTCCTGTACCAGAGACATAGGAGAGACCTTGACAGTCTCCTGCCACCCCCTTACCTTGGGTGGGCTGAACGCTCTGGTAGTAGCTGCCTGTGCAGCTCCATGCTTCCATTTGGATCAGGGCTGCACTGAAGGCCACAGCTATGTTGATGGCCATGGCTGTACTGAGGGCCATACTGCCACTCACTCTGGCAGAGGTTTTCCCACTAACCTTCAAAGTTGTGCTTGGAATTCCCTGGGGTAACAGTCAGGAAATTGCTTCTGCTGCCAGGAACTGGCTCTCTGATGTCACCCAGCGTCTTAGGCTCAGTGGGCTATTCCTGGAAGACTGGAGCTCCTTCCCTCCATCTTGATAATCTGGCTGTGCTGTCGCCCCCTCCATCCATGATTTTTCAGTTCACCTTGGATTGGAGGATTGCCTCACTGGATGTTCTTGTGGGTTCTGTCTCTCAAAAATTTATTTAAATCCATATCTTTAAGGTTTTTGGAATGTTTTTGAGAGACCTCCTAAGAAAGGATGTTCTCATGCCACTATCTTGACTTCCATCCCCAATATGAACAGTTTTATTGTTCTTTGGGCATAGTTCTATATTGCTCTCCAGAAAGGTTGAATCCATTTGCAACTTCAGCAGAAATGCATCAATGTCCCATTCCTCCCACAACCTCTCCAGCATTTTGATGAATCTGGTAGGTGTGAGATGATACCTTACTGTTGTTTTAATTTGCATTTCTCTAATCAATAGTGATTTGGAGCATTGTTTTATATATTATATATAGCATTAATTTCTTCAATTGAAAACTGTCTGAATTGCAATCTTATAAATTTGATGCCATTCTCTATATATTTTAGAAATGAGACCTTTATCAGAACTCCTGATTGTGAAGATTGTTTCCCAGATTTCTGCTTTCCTCTTATTATTGGCAGCATTGATTTTATTAGAGCACAAACACTTTAATTTGATGTAGTCAAAATCATTCATATTGTAGTTTATATTGTTTGGTCATAAATTTATCCATTTTCCATAGATCAGATAGAATATTTTTGGTCTATTAATTTATCTATGGTATTGCTCTTTATGTCTAAATCCTGTACCAATTTTGACCTTGTTTTGGTATAAGGTGTGAGATATGGATCTATGCCTAGCTTTTGCCATACTATTTTCCAGTTTTCCCAACAACTTATGTCAGAGTGAGTTCTTATCACAGAGGCTGATGTCTTTGGGTCTGTCAAATAGTAGATTGCTATAATCATTTACTGTAGCTTCTTTTAAATCTACACTAATCCAGATTTGCATTACTCTATTTCTTAACCAGGAGTAGGCAATTTTGATGATTGCTGCTTTATAATATAGTATTAGACCTGGTAGAACTAAGTCATCTTCCCTTGCATTTTTTTATTAGTTCCCTTGCTGTTCTTGTCCTTTTGTTGCCCCATATGAATTTTGTGACTATTTTTTCTAGCTTGGCTAAAGTACTTACTTGGTAGAGAAAGTAATTTAATTTGGGTAGAATTGGTATTTTTCTTATATTAGCTCTATCTAACCATGAGCATTTGACATTTTTCCAATTATTTAGATCTGACTTTATTTGGGTAAGAAGTGCTTTATAATGTGCTTATATAACTTCTGGTTTTGTCTTGGGAGATGACTTACCAGGTATTAAATTTTGTCTATAATTATTTTAAATTGAATTTCACTTTCTAGTTCTTACTCTTGGGCTTTGTTGTTCATGTGTAGAAATATTGATGATTTACATGGGTTTCTTTTATATGCTGCTACTTTGCTGAATTTGTTAATTGTTTCAAGGACATTTTTAGATGATTTTTTCCAGTTCTATAGGTATACTATCATATCATATGCAAAAACTAAAATCTTTTCTTCATTATTGTCGATTCGGGTTCCTTCCATTTCTTTTCCTTCTCTTATTCCTATGCTAGCATTTCTAATATTATATTGAATAGTAATGGTGATAATGGGCATCCTTGTTTCATCCTTGATATTTTTTGGTATTGCTCTGAAATTATTCCCATTAAATATAATATTTGCTGATGGTTTTAGATAGATACTATTTATTATTTTAAGGAAAACTCCATTTATTCCTCAAGTTTCTAGTAAATGACTGGAGGTTGTATTTCATCAAAGGTTTTTTTCAGCATCTATTGAGATAATTATATGAATTCTATTGGTTTGGCTAAATATATGTTTATATATAAGTGTTTTCTTAATGCTGAACCATCTCTGCCTGCCTGATTTTTATCCAACCTGATCATGGTTTATTATCCTGGTAATAACTTGCTGTAGTCTCATTGCTAAAATTTTATTTAAGATTTTTGCTTCAATATTCATTGGAGAAATTGGTCTATAATTTTCTTTGTCTGTTTTGGTTCTTCCTGGTTTAGGTATCAGCACCATGTTGTGTCATAAAGGAGTTCAGCAGAACTCCTTCATCTCCTATTTTTAAAAATATTTTAAGTAGAATAGTAATTAATTGTTCTTTAAATGTTTGGTAGAATTCACTTGCAAATGCATCTAGACCTTGAAATTTATCTTAGGGAGTTTATTGATGGTTTCTTCAATTTCGTTTTCTGAAATGGGCTTATTTAAGTAATTTATTTCCTCTTCTGATAAACTGGGCAGTTTGCATTTTTGTATATATTCATCCATTTCCCTCAAGTTATCTGATTTATTGGCAGTTTCACAAAATAGCTTCAAATTATCTCATTACTTTCTTCCTCATTGGTGGTTGGTTCACCTTTTGAATTTTTGATACAGTTAATTTGGTTATCTTCTTTGTCTTTTTTAATAAGATTAATCAAAGTATTTTTCTATTTTATAGGCTTTTTCATAAATTCAACTCTCAGTTATTTTATGAGATCAATGGTCTTCTTGCTATCAATTTTATTAATGTCTCCTGATTTTTCAGAATTTCTTCATTGGTATTTAATTGGGGATGTTTAATTTGTTTTTTGCCCTAAAATTTTTAGCTGCATACTCAATTCATTTATCTCTTCTTACTGTATTTTATTCATATAGGTATTTGAAGATATGAAGTTTTCCCTCGAAACGGACTTGACTACTTCTCATAAATTTTGGTTTGACTCTTTATTATCACAGCGGTGAACATGATTATTGATTATTTCTATTATTTGCTGTTTATACAGCCATTCTTTAAGTTAAAGATATTTAATTTCCAATTAGTTCTTCATTTATCTTTCCCTGACACTTTATTGCATAAAATTTTTATCACATCATGGTCTGAGAAGAGCGTATTTATTATTTCTGCCTTTCTTCCATTGATTATAAGGTTTTTGTATCACTGTAAATGGTCAGTTTTGGTGAAGATGTCATGTACTGCCAAGAAAAAGGTATATTCTTATCTATCTATCCCCCATTAAGTTTTCTCCAAAGATCTAGCATATCTAAGTTTTCTAAGATTTCATTTACCTTTTTTGGTTTATTTATTTCATGCAGTAATACAAATAGTTCAGCAACAAGTTCCTCATAATTAGTCCTTCTCATTCAACCCTTCTATACTTCACCTGAGTCCAGTACTTGGAGAGCAAACTTTCTGTTCAGCTCTGTTTGTTTCAGTAGGAAGGTTTGAAAGTGCCTTGTTTCACTGAAAGTCCATCTTTTCCCCTCAAAGAGGATGTTCAGTTTTGAGGAGTAGTTTATTCTCAGTTGTAAACCATGCTCTTTTGGCTTCCAGAATATCATATTCCAAGCCCTATGAGTCCTTAATGTAGATACTATCAGATCCTGTGTAATCTTGTCTATAGAGCCAGGGTACTTGTTCTTTGTTTCTGGCATCTTATGGTATTTTCTCTTTGACTTGGGAATCTTTGGAGTTTGACTATAATATTCCTTGAAGTTTTTCTTTTGGTATTTCTATCATATGGTGAATCAGTGAATACCCACAATTTCTAATTTGCCCTTTGCTTCTAGGATCTCAGGACAATTTTGCAGTATTATTTCTTGAAAAATGAAGTCTAAGTTATTTTCCTGGTCATGACTTTCAGGTAGTCCAATAATTTTTAAATTATCTTTTCTGAATCTGTTTTCAAGGTTGGTTGTGTTTCCAGTGAGATATTTCACATTTTGTTCTAATTTTTTTTTTTGGGGGGGGGTTGAATTTCTTCCATAATTCTCACAAAGTCATCAACTTCCCTTATTTCCTTTCTGCATTTAAAGGGGTTATTTTCTTCAGAGAACTTTTTTTATCTCCAAATGGCCAATTCTGCGTTTTTTTTTATTTTTTGCAAGGCAATGGGGTTAAGTGGCTTGCCCAAGGCCACACAGCTAGGTAATTATTAAGTGTCTGAAGCCGGATTTGAACTCAGGAACTCCTGACTCCAGGGCCAGAGCTCTATTCACAGCATCACTTAGCTGCCCCCCCCCAATTCTGATTTTTAAGACATTCTTGTTCTCATTTGCTTTTGTGTTGCTTTTCCATTTGGCCTAAATTGATTTTTAACATATTATTTTGGTTTCCATGATTTATCTGCCTCACTCTCCTTTCTCCTTCCAATTTTTCCTCTGCCTCGCTTAATTGCTTTTCAAATCTTTTTTGAGCTCATTCATAGCCTGAGACTCTTTTATATTTCTCTTGATATTTTCGGTACAGAAGCTTCGATTTTGTCATCTTCTGCATCTTCTATGGGACCAAAGTAATTTTCTATGGTCAGATGCTTCTCTTTTGTTTGTTTGCTCATTTCCTGATGACAGATTACTGCACTTGCAAGACTTTGGGGGATATTTTTGGAACAACCCACAGGGATCTTAATTCCTCCAAGGTCTTATGAGAGACTTTGATTGCTCTCTTGCCTGTGCTTTGGTATGTGGATGACCACATGCCCTCCCCTCTACCCTGGAGTATTGAGGAGAATCCCTACTTGGCTGTGGTGGTATGGGAACCCAGACTGAAACCTGGATTTGAGTGTGGTCCTGCCCCAGGGAGAGCAGAAAGACCTTTTCAGTCTCACCTGACTCTGTTACCATCTGTGAGCTGTGATCTGGAGGTCCAGGCTGGCTTACACAATTCCCACTGCATATTCTCACCACAGGGTTTGGCACTCGATCCACATTCACTCTGATATAATATGACAGAGTTTTCTCACCACCCTTTCAAGCTATTCCCAGTGATCCCTGATCCTGGAGGTCTGGAAACCACCCCCTCTGTCATGGAATCAAGTGCCCCCAGGGATTTAGTCTTATGGCCCAGCTGCACAGTGTTGTATCTTTGTCTGTGGCTGAGCTTGAAGTGGCTTTTTACAACCCCTAATCCCAATGAAACAGACCTTTTCTGTCGAGCTTCCAAGTTGTCTTGGACAGGGAAATTGTATCACCCAGTCTTTCTGTGCATTCTGCCCCTCTACGTTTTGGTTAAATTCATAATTTGATGCCTTTTGGGGTTTAGGGGGTAATGAGTTCCAAGGAATTCTTGCCTTCACATTGTCATCTTGGCTCTACCCACCTCAAGATTATCTTCATTTATCTTCTTAACTACCTTCTTAACTTCCTTCTTGTTTATTTTACTGTTAGATTTATCTAGTTCTGAGAGAGGAATCTTGAGATCTCCCATTATTAAAGTTTTGCCTTCTCTGTCTCCTTGCGATTCATTCAGCTTTTCCTCTAGTAATCTGGCTCCTATCCTACTAGGTGAATACATGTTCAGTAATGATATATCTTCATTTCCAATGGTGCCTTTTAAGAATATGTAATTTCTTTCCTTATGCCTTTTAATGAGATTGATTTCTGCTTTTACATTGTTCGAGATTAGGATTGCTACTCCAGATTTTTTTTTTTGTACTTCAACTGAAGCATAATATATTTTGTTCCAACCTTTTACCTTTACCCTATGTGTACCTCTCTGCTTCAAATGTGTTTCTTGCAAACAACATATTCTAGTATTCTGGTTTTTAATCCATTCTGCTATCTACTTCCATTTTATGAAAGAGTTAATCCCATTCACATTTACAGTTAAGATTACTAATTCCATATTTTCCTCCATGCTATTTTTCTCCAATTATTTATCTCTTTCCTTTCTCCTTATTCCTCCACACCAAAATTTTACTGCCTTTCCCCTTTGGTTTTTCTTCCTAAAATTTAACTTTAAGTTAATTTTACTTATACCTTCCCTTCCCTTCCCTTTCATCAGTCCCTTTTTCCCTTGTCTTCTCCTTTCCCAGTAGCCCCCTTCCCTGTAGCTTAAGTTAGATTTTTAAACCCAAGTGGGAATTATTCCCTCATGGGGTTAAATTTATTGCATAGACTTTACACACCATTCACATTCTCCCTTCTTTCCCATTAAAATTATAAGTCTTTGTGTCTCTTCTCTTGTTGTTATTTATTGTGGAATTCGGTATCATCATTCACAGTTTGATTATTTGATTGCTTGATAAGTTCCAATTGTTATCAAGATATCATTACAGACTGTTTATGTGATTGCTTGATAAGTTACATTGACTCAGATTGCATCAAATTATAATTATAATTATTTTTTTTCCTTACCCACTTTTCAAGTATCTTTCAAGTACACACAATTCTCATGAGCCAAAGTATCATCCAAAGATTTATCATTTCTCAAACAATTTGTGTCCCTGTTCCCAGGCCAATTTTCTTTCACAATTTATCTCCCCCCTCCACCCAAAGTATTTAATACCTTGTTAACTGATTCAGGACGTATTTTCTCTCCTACTTCATACCCCTTGCCTGCCCAGGGTGCTTAACCTCTTGTTAAGGGAAGAACCTGTTAAGTCAAACCCTGATCTAATTAACTATTAAAATATTAAATATATCTAATTATTGGGAGGTTCTGGAGGTCCCAACTGAGAACTTTACAAATTATTGCAAGCTATAGAGGCACTGACTTAGTTCTTTGCAGTTTATGATGCCCTTACTAGATAAGGTGTTAAGTACCCTGTGAATAAAGTGAGTCAAAGAGTAATAAGATACTTAAATTTACCTTTAATACCCCTGCTTTTGGCGGTGGCTAGATGGTGTAGTGGATAAAGCACCAGCCTTGGAGTCAGGAGTACCTGGGTTCAAATCTGGTGTCAGATACTTAATAATTACTTAGCTGTGTGGCCTTGGGCAAGCCACTTAACCCCATTTGCCTAGCAAAACAACCCCTAAAAAAACTCCTGCTTTTCTTCAGGGCTTTTTCTTTCAAACAAATTGATGTGATCTTGGACCTCTATAATGGAGAGATAAGAAGTAGAAATGTTATATCTTACCTTTTAGAGTTGTATTCAATTTGATTGTCTTGACCAACTTTTTTTTGTTTTGCTTTTTATTTTTTCCTTCACCCTGTCATTTTCATTTTCTTCTTTTTTTCTCTTACCCTTTTTAATGGAACTCTTGTCTTGCATATTTGGTGATTGAATGATTGAATTCTCTGTTCAGTTCTGGTCTTTGTGTCAGGAAATTCTGGAAGTCCTCTATTTCCTTGACCATCCATATTTTTCCCTGACAGTCTATGCTGACTTTTGAAGAGTAGTACATTCTGGGTTGTAATCCCAAGTACTTTGCTCTCTGAAATATGCTATTCCAGTTCTTCTCTGACCCTTCAGTGTTGAGACTGATAGGTCTTGTCTGAGTCTGATAGTGTTTCCTTTGTATTTAAATTGTTTTCTTTTTATTGCTTGCAATATTTTCTCTCCTTTATTTGAGAGTTCTGGAATTTGTCTATTTTAGTCCTTGGAGTTTTTTTCCTAGGGTTTATTTCTGAAGGGATTCTGTGGATTCATTCAGTGGTTATATTGTTATCTTGTTCTAGTAAATTTGGGCAGTTTTTCCTTATACCGTCCTGCATGATGCTTTCCAGATTCTTTTATTGGTCTAGGCTTTCTGGTAGACATATGATTCATAGTTTGTCTCTACTGGAGCTATTTTCCAGGTTGCTCATTTTCCCTAAAAGGTATTTTACATTTTCTTCAATTTTTTCAGCTTTTTTATTTTGTTTGATGGAATCTTGCATTCTTGTAAATTCATTGGTTTCTATTTGTTCTATTCTGATTTTAGGGTTTCATTTTCTTTAATTAGCTTCTGTGTTTCTTTTTCTACTTGGTTATATTTACTTGTAATGGAGATGATTTCTTTAGTCAACTTTTCATAATTTTCCTGTATGACTTTCATTTATTTGTTCCCTTTTTTCTTCTTCCTCTCTTCTTTATTTTTAAGTTCTTTTTAAAGCTCTTCAATGAGCTTTTGTATTTGTGTCCAATTTATAGAATGTTTTGATACTTCCCTTGTGAGTGATTTTTCACTGTGTTCTTTGGTAGACATGCATTTCTTTCATCTTTGTCTGTAAAGATTTTCCATAGTGAGCACTCTTTTAGCATTTTTGGTTCAAATTTGTTGTTTTTGTTCTGCTCCTGGGGTGCAAGAATTATAGATTCAAGTTTTTATTTTGCTGGGACTGAGGTCTGATCCCTTCTTATTGTTGGCCAAGATGCTGTCTATGAAGTCCAGGCCTTGCCTTTGCAGAGATTTTTAATCCTCCTTTATGTCCAGATTCTAACTGAACAGTGGTTTGTTCCCAACCCAGTTCTGTCTTTTACCCCAGTTTTCAAGCTAAAGACTTTGTTGGGAACTGGAATCCTCCCTTCTGGCTTGCTATTTAGCTGACTGGACCCCTGCTACTATTAAGCTATCAGGACCTGGATTGCGCTATGGCTAAAAGCCTTCTGCTGGTTTTCCTGCTCTCCCACCTCCTGGCCTTAACTTCCCCTTTTCCTCGGAAGAGAAAGACCTTCACTGAAGATCTTCTACTATGTCTACATTTGAAAACTTCTTTGTACCTTCTCTTTTTCTTGTTGGTATTTTAATGTGAATGTCAGAGTAGAGGCTTCATTTATCTTTGGTAGGGGGAAAGCTCCAGGATCATGTTGACTTTGTGCCACCATCTTGTATCCATTGTATGCTTTATCAAGGCATAATAATAAGAGTCATATAAGATCGCTGCCCTGAATATGTGCAAAATATACCTAGACATTTGCAACCATAAGCTCATAATTCACTGTCAACTGAATATGCATAGTAAATCAAGTCATTTTTATTATATTTTAACTCTGCCTATAAACTCTAAGGGAGTGAAAAATAATAAAAATAACTGATAACTTTCTTGGTTAATGTGCTTCTACACACTTACAACTGAATTTAGTTCCCAAGTATATTTCTCAAAGAATTCACATTTAATAATAATATGCTTAAAATCATTTAATGTTTAAAAAAAATAAATAGCTTTAAATGAACTTAGTACTATAATCTAAAGCATGAAATTCAAAACATTTGAGCATAACTGACCTTTGCTTTGTCTGACAGGGTCTGGATATCTAATTTCCCACTCTTTTTTCTTCTGCATAATTCCTGAAATGGACAATAGAGACAAATGAACTCATTTGATTTGCATTTAACTAAAAACCCAAGTTGTTTTTTGTATAAATGGTTTTCTAGCTTTGTGTTTTCATATATAATCTGTATGTAGTAGATTTTTTAAAAATAAAAATAAGTTACTTAGCTGTTGTAGCCCATTAATATGTTGTTTTATTCTTACAATAACATTCAACATTTCACCAATTACCTTTTAAATTCACTACTCCCAAGCTTTATAAGCCTGACTTCTATGTTTTCAATAAATTTCTGGATTAAAAACATGTTGAACAAAACAGGATCAATAAATAGCACCTCATGACACCATATTAAGGATATCTTTCTTTTCTTACCTTTCTGGATTCAAATCCTCCACACTCAATTCTGAATCCATGAATTATGGTATAATCCTTGCCTAAATCTCTTGGTTTTGACCAAAAAGATCTCATGTGTAGTTTTTGTCAAATGTCTAGATGAAATTCAGATAACAGATAACCAATGTCATCAACATTTCTCTAAGCAGTGATGCCAGTGACCTTGTCAAAAGAGAAAAGTATGACCTGACTTGTTAATCATGAATCCATACGGAGTTAGAATTATCAATACATTTTTTCCAAATTCTTACAAAAATATGTTGAGAAATGCAGCTTTCAAACCAACATGAGAACAACCATTTTTTAATTTCTTACTATAAACCAGTAACTGCGCTGAGTGCCTAGCATAACAGTATAAACAGAAAGGGAAAAAATAAAAAACATAATTCCTGCCCTCAAGAAGCAAATTCCAGTGGAGAATACAGAGGAAGGCAGCTGAAAAAGGAGGTGCAGGATAATATACTTCAAATAGAAGAAAAAAGGAGAAGGCTGGAGGAATGTAGCCTTGTAGGAAATAATAAGTTAAGTGACCTGGATTACCAACTTAAATGGATATTCTGAGATGAGCTATTTAATGAGAAAGAGACACTAGGGTATGGATATATGTGAAACCTGAATTTGGGAAATGAAAAGGACTTTAAGGATGCAGAGATTATTTGGGCATGACAGAGACATTAGGAAGAGTGCTGATAAATTTTTCATTCTAGAATTTTGCCAGGAATCAAACTGGATATTATGTTTGTGTATAGACACTCACACACACACACAAACCACATTTGTATTTAAATATGTTTATGTATCTATTTACATAAACATACATACACACAAATACAAATACATACATATATACATATATACATATATACATATATTTTGGTATTTGTGAGGGAGTGGGTATAAGAATACACATGTTGACATCACACACACACAAACACACAATAACAACAGGTCTAGATTCTCTTGTTTAATTTGACCATCCTTAATGATGACTATTTTACTTTTCAATGGACAATATGAATATTCTAATAACAAATTATAAAATCTTACAATCAATGAAATTTTGGATTTGTTCAATTTAACCAAGAAGCACAACTATTATCCCTTTTTTTAATCAAGAAACTTTTAGTAATACATTGGCATTATGGAGAATCTGAAGTGTTTGAAAAAAAGGATTTTATTTTTTACTTTAGAGGAAAATTGTTAATTAGAAAATAAGTGATTCATTTTTTGTCTCCACAGAGTTCACTCAATGAAGATTGAAAGATGAGGAAATTTCAACAGGATCTCATTTTTCTTTTTCCATACCATCACGGTCAGATGTTGAATACTTTATGAATCATGATCCTAAATATCACCCTTGGCATATCACTCTACAAGTGTCATGTTTGTTCAACAAAATCATGTACATTAAGATCTTTCTCGAGGCGGAACAGAAACAAAAACAAAAACAGCTTATTTCAGTTCCTCTTCTAATTATTAAGAAATGCCAAAGAAACTAAAAATGAGTTGCCATTAAGGAAGTTATCACTGATTTATTACATAAATGTTTATTCACAGGATCACAGGATTATAGATTTAGAGCGAGATGGGACCCAGAAGACAGTTAATCTATTCTACACATTTGGCAGAAAAAACAGCTTCTGCTCTATGACTTTTCCTAGGTCACACAAGTAGCAATTAGAAACATTTTTTTCACTTTATTTTTCTTGCTTTTTAAAAATATACATGTCAAATGCAGAAATATTTTGCATGATTCCATATGTATAATGGTTTCTGTATTTTTCACATTGAAAATGAGTGGAGTAGAGGGTAAATGGAGGGAAAGAATTTGGAAGTAAAAAGAAAATTACATTTAAGTGAAAAGCAAAGATAACAGGACGTTGGATTTCAGCCTAGGTTTTGTCAATTATAAATCTAGGATTCCTTCTCCTTTACAATTAAATAATGAAAAGACAAACACAACAACAGTATAAAATGGATATTGGCTCTTCTTTATTTCTTTGGCTCTAAGAACTCCTAGATTTTTTTAAAAAATCCTTTCTCAAGACACATTATACCTTTTTTTAAATTTTGTAACATACCATAATAGCAATGCAGTGAAAGGTTATTTCACATAGACTTTGTAACAGGAATGACTTGAATCTAAAACCTCATGAATTTGGTCCAGATCTTTATAAAGTATACCATGTGGTATATACTACTCTGATAGTACCTTTAAAATCTATGCATTCATTCATAATAGATAAGTTAGGCAACAACTATGGAGAACAGCATCAGCCAGCATGATTTACATGTGGTCTGAGACTAATAAAAGAGTTGTGAAATACTGATAGGAAGTCTGAAATATGGGTTAATTGGGATCCAGAAATGTCATTGATGGAGTTTTTAATTCATAGTGTTTAACTTGGAGATACAATTGCTGCTAAGAGTCAAAGAAATACAAAATGGCATCATGGGGTTGCAAACTAAACATGGTCAAAACCCTAATGTGATTAGTTTGGCACAAAGTATATTGTTTTAAATTTTACTTCTTTGTATCACATACCACAGGTGTTTCTGTTGATAAAGAGCCAGACGTGGAGTTAGAAAGAACTAAGTTCAAATCTTACCTCAGACACTTACTAGTTGTCTGATCCAGAATAATTCACTTAATCCTTTTTGTCTGTTTCTTTATCATAAAATGAGCTGCAGAAAGACATGGCAAACCGCTCCAGTATCTTTGCCAAAAGAGCAGGACACAACAGAAATCAACAACAACAAACCAAAAAGAAAGCAAATTCAAATGTGCAACATTATAATGTAATGGGGAAACCTCAAGTGCTCAAGAACTGAACTGAGTTCATAGATATTTTCCTAATGGGTCAGTATAATATCATAACAATAATGAAACAGTTTTATCCATTATAAATAAATGTTTTATATCCATTTTTTTCCTAGGGTCCAAATCATGAAACAACATTTTGTTATCAGAGGCAGGACAAACAAAAGAGTTATATTTATAAGCCTATATTGGATGAAATGAGAGATGGAACTGATTATCTATTAATATTCTTAGATAGAAAAAAAATTCCAAAGATCATGGAAAATCTGTACTTAATGTAAACTTCATATATAACCTTAATATGAAAATGGATAACAGAAATAGCACCAATATCTTGAATAATTTCAAAAAGATGAATTAACTAAAGCTACAATCTTTTCTATTTTAAATTTCTTTATTTAATGCAATGGAGTTAAATTACTTGCCAAAGTCACAGACCTATGCAATCATTAAGAACCTGAGACCGGATTTGAACTCAAGTCCTTCAGACTCCAGGGCAATGCTCTGTACACTGAGTCACCTGGCTTCCCCCTAAAACTACAATCTTAAAGACATTCTTGAGCTTGGTATCATGAATAGCAATCGTGAATGAATGAATACTCCCACACTATTTTGCAAAAAGTTTAAAAATATAATTCAATATATGTACATGCAGTTATCTTAACAATGACTACAATTACGGAAAGAACCGTATGAGAAAAGCGAGAATCATGAAGCAATACCTTTAATGACAGGAGTGCAATGCTGACATGATAGAAGAGAAAGATATTGAAGATCACTTGAAAGACAATTGACTATTAGATCAATATTTAATTTGCACTTGCATTAGAAAATAGATAATATTTCCCAATTAAATGAAATAAAAAAAAAGAAAGGAGGAAAAATGTGGAATCCAGAAAACAAATTTCTATCATAAATTATAGATTCCCTCTGTAAATAATGTTAAATAAGAGTAAAATATTTACACATCTTAGGTCAAGAGTACCACAAAATGGATGCAGAAGATCACATTATAAGCAAATGAGACCTAAGAAAAATTTCTTTCATATCAATGGATGGAGAAGAGTTCATGAACAAATAAAAGAATTCCAGAAAGGAAAAAAATGGACAATTTTGATTTTATAAAATTGAAAAAAGTTTGTATAAAAAATACTAAATTAGAAATTAGCTTAAAGTTGAAAGGTGTAAGGGAAAGCTAGAAAAGTAATTTTGAGAAGGAACAATGAAGCAAATTTCTCTGATAAAAGAAATAATTCATAAAATAATAAAATGACATGATGCTTAGCATTTAGAAAGTGCTTTTAAGTTTGCCAAATTCTTTATAAAAATTATGTTATTTGAGTTTTACAACAATCCTGGGAGGTAGGTACTATTATTATCACAGATTTAAAAAGGAGGAATCAGAGGAAGTTGAAGTTAAGTGACACGCTCAGACTAACAGAGGTACTAAGTATTCCAGGCAGGAATTTGAACTTAGGTCTTTCTAACTTCAGATGTAGTACTATATCACTGCACTACCCAGCTACACTAATAATGTCATAAAAACTAATATCTTTGAAAGATCAGTGTCAGGATCAATGACTATTGAGAGGATCATTGTTGAAATATGCTATGTTCCTCCTAACAAAGAAATGCTGGAGTCCAGATGTACAAAGACAAGTAGATTTGGGCTTATGATCAATGCAGAAATATTACTGTGCATATTGGGTATGGTGGCTTTGCATGGTCAAAAAAATTAATGAATTTAATAAATTTTAATTAAATTTTAATTAATTTAATTGATTAATTTACCCTCTTAATTAAAAGAAGCAAAAAAGTTAAAGGGATACAAAAGGTCTAAACTGTGCAAAAAACCAAAATGCATGGGTTACCATCAATTAAAAACTTTACATCATAGGCTTGAGAAGCAAAGAAATCATAGGAGATATTATAATTATGAAGAAAATAGGATATGAAAAACTTACCATGTATTAGGTTAAAAGAAATTAAATATATCATAAAGATAGAGCTCTATCAAAAAAGTAAAGGAAAGCTTAATGAAGGACAAAAAATATTGAGAGTTAAATAAAGTGCTAGATTATCTGCAAAACTGAAAGGCCTGTTTTCATCTTCTCATGAAAATACATAAAAAAATCAGAACTCCTGGGATCCTTCCAACTATAGACTCATTGCATTCATATGTACTCAAAACAAAGCATTCATAATTTTAATAACATATGTACACACATATGCAAGTATAAATATATGTGTACAAATATCTATATACAGGTCTACACACACACACACACACACACACACACACACACACACACACTTATAAGTAAGAAATATTGACTATAGTGAAAAGGCTATATATGAAAATTCCCAGCAGTGTAGTAAGCAACTAATTATTGATTCAGTCCCTCTCAAAAAAAAGCATTTAAAATCCTTTTATTGATTTGACTCAGTTCCACATTCATGATATATTCATGTTGTGTAAATCTGTAAAATAGAACTAAATATTGTTAGAATTTTATATTTTTTTGTGTCCACATGGAAAACTGGTCTTCAAAATAGGCTGCCAAATCAATCATGTTAAGAGAAATTGATATAAAACATGTCATTTTTCAGAAAGACAGTTAATGTCTATGTTTCTTCTTAGTTTTAAATTTATTTCCATCAGTACTAAATAGCATTAAATATGACTCTCAAATTAAAAAAAACTGAACTAATATGTTACCAATCACTTGACATATATAGATAACAGCAATTTATGAGACCCAAATAAAAGAAAAATAGAAACATCATCTCATTTGACCAATAAATATTTCTTCCATGATAACAACATCTTATTTGGAATTTATAAACATAAAATTCCTGACATAAATAATAGCAAAATAGTGACTGAAATCATTCAACTTAAATGCACAGATCAAATTGAAAAACAAAATGGCTAAAAAATTGCCTATTCTTTTCTCAGGTCTAGGAAAGTGGCAATTAGTATAAAGTAATCAAGGAAAAAGTAGTGGCTGAATGCATTAAAAATCTACTTGTATGCAGTATTCAATTTGAATATTAAAAATCATAGAGTGTGGCTAGGTAGTGCAGTGGATAAAGCACCTGCCCTGGAGTCAGGAGTACCTGGGTTCAAATCTGGTCTCAGACACTTAATAATTACCTAGCTGTGTGGCCTTGGGCAAGCCACTTAACCCCATGTGCCTTGCAAAAAAAAATAACTAAAAAAAATTCAAAGAAAGGTATATATATATATATATATATATATATATATATATATATAGAAAGAAATTAATACCCAACCAATACTAATCTTAATCTTACTATCAACATTTAGAATTATAACTTAAACCAAAATAGGTTGAGAAAGCATTTTCAGAAAAACCTGTACAGTATTAGTGAAACATGGGTACAATACAATTATAATTATACATCCTCTTCAAAAGCAACAAGGATGTCAATAGAGAAATACTGATTTGTTATGGGTGGATAAAACTGATATTATAACAATAAAGCTCCTTCCTAAGTTATATTACTAATTCAATATATGCTAAAATCCCCAAGATATTTATATTCTTTAAAAAAATGAGAGACTTATATGGAGAAACAAAAGCTAAAGAATCTCAAGAGTAATGAAAAATGGGAAAGAAGAATATTAATAAGAATCATATTTCAAACGGGCCTAAAAAGTAGCCATAATTAAAATGATTTGGCATCAATACAAAAAAATAAAAGTTTTTGTTAGTGATACAAGACAAACTGAAGACTCAGATTACTGAGAGAATGAAACATTAAGTGACAAAAACTATTGAGAAAACTAGATAATGCCAACAGAAATCAGATTGGAGTTATATATCACACGACACATTATTTCCCAAATGAATAAGTGGTAATGATATAAAAGGTATTCACTTTTTGGATCTAGGAATTGGGAAGTGTTCACAACACAAGTGATAGAGGAGACTGCATAAAATACAATGGATAGTGTTAATTAAGTAAAATTTAGAACTATTGTAAAAAACAATCTAATATAGGAAAAATTGAAAATGAAAGGCATAATTGGGGGAAATACCTTTTCAATAATTTTCATTTCCATTTCTCATTTCTCTGAGCCAAAAGTAAAATTAAGAAGTCCTCTATGGACAATATTTGCATGAACTTGGCCAATAACATGCCAACAAAAAATGAAATAAATGCCTAAATCCTTCAGATTTGATTATAAAAACAAAAGGATTTATGATGGCTTTTTAGGCCAAGTTCAATGCCAGCAGAAATTACAGAATAGAATATTCTTGTGGAAACCATACTTCATTATCAATGTATATTGTTAAAGGGAGTACTGGAAATTGTATATCATTAAAAGCTGCAAAAACATAGTGCCCTTTAACTACATAGAAAAATAAGATTTTGTGATTAGAATTCTTTTGTAAGCAGCTAATTACCTTCATTGACTAACAAAAACAAATGTCCAAATAGTAAGAAAACAGACCATTTTATGAAGTAAACTAACAAACTATGTTGAAATTTGACTTCTGACATTTTTCAAAATGTTGACTGCAATTCATCAAAAATAACAATCCATAAAATGTATTATTTTAAAGTTGATTTTAAATAAAATTTAGAAACCTGAAAAGAATGAAAATATTAAAATATAGCTACATATCAGAAGAAATCAAAATTGTATACAAACAATTGAGATATGTATCATCCTAGCCACTAATAGAGATATTTTCTCTGAACCTAAAGAAGTTGACCTTATATCCTAGTACTTTTAGACATCTAGGGAAAAATACCAGAACAACATTCTGTACTCTTATGAAATAGTGCAGAGAACATTAAATAGAGAAGAGTGATAGCAAGATAGAAACTTATTCCAAGGTAATTTCTAGCTAACCTTTGAACAAGAAGATAAAAATAGAACAAATAAACATGGTTAGAGCATACATGGTCAAGATCATTATGTACTGAACAAGGACTTTGATTTCTCTTTTTCCAACTGTATTAGGGTATTAAATATCATGCTACTAAAGGAACAGCATTTTCTTCATTCCTAATGGCATTCTAAATTTCAAATTTTTGCTCCAAGTTATTATAAAGAAAAACATTTAAAAAGACCAACCAAATGATATATCTCAAGTCTTTGAGAAGTTTGATTTTTAAAGTCTCCGATAAGTTAGAGACACTATACCAATTTCAAAAAACAAATTTTAAAAAGTAAATACCTGAACTTCTGGGACAGAGTCAGGATGGTAGCATGAAACTAGCATTCTCCTGGAACTTTTCCCTACACAACATTAAATGAAATCTCTACACATGCATTAAAACTAAAGATTCCACCAAAAAAAAGAGCAAAACAAATTCTCAAATGTAGACATCATGGAGGATCTTTAGTGAAGGTGTATTTCTTTGGCAGAAAGTGGAAATGGAATCCAATTAGGTGGTGGGAAAGCCATCTGGAGCTGCTAGTCACAGTACAACCCAGATCCTTATAGATAGACAGCAGCCCAGGTCCCAGCTCAGCTGGATAGCAGCAGGGAGAGTTCCAATTCCAGACAAAATCTGAGCTCTGGAAAAACTGGAGCAACAGATAGGACTGAGCTAGAAACCAATCTACATAGGTAGAGGCTGGATATAAAGGAGGAAATAAGCATCTGCATAGGCAATATCTTGGATGTATAGAACAATACCTTGGCAAGTGATAAACCAGGGATCAGACCCTGATTCCAGCTTAAAAAGCATGGACTATATTCCCTTTCACCCAGGAGCAGAGATCAACTATCACAATGAGCCAAAAGTCAAAAAAAGCACTAACCATAGAAAGCTATTATTCAGATAGAGATGATAAAAATGTCATCTCAGAAGAAGAAACAGTAACAAATTATCCTCTTGAGAAGTCTCAAAATGTTTTTAAATTGGACTCAAAATCATTAACACCTCATGAATGAATTTTAAAAAGATTCTAAAAACCAAAAAAAGATAGGAAGAAGAAAAATGGAAAATTGAGTCATGCAGAAAAAAATATGCAAATTGACCAAAGAAATCATCTCCTTTAAAAGTAAAAATTAACAAAAGCAATCCAACTGATCAAAAAGGCAAATTGACCATTTGGAAAGGAAATGCAACTCATAAAAAGGTAAAATTAACCAAGTGGAAAAGGAAAACAACTCATTTAAAGTAAAATTACCCAATTGGAAAAAGAATCACAAAAGCTTAACTGAAGAAAACAGAACCTAAAACTTAGAATTGGTCAAATAGAGATGAAAGTCTCTTTGAGAATCAAGATTCCATCAAAGAAAATGAAAAGGCTGAAAAAAATTGAAGGAAATATAATGAACTGTTTAGAAAAAACAAATTATCTGGAAAATAGATCCAGAAAAGAGCCTGGAAATATCTTTCAGGAAATTATTATGAAAAACTGTCCTAATATACTAGATCAAGAAGACAAAATAGCTATGAATAAATACAAAGTACACCTCCAGGAAGAAACCCCAGGATTAAAACTGCAAGGACTACAAACATAGCCAAATTACAAAATTTTCAACTAAAGGAAAAAAAGCTGCAAATAGTAAAAAAGAAACATTTTAATTACAAAGAAAACATAATCAGAATTACATAGAATTATCAGCTTTAACCTTAAAGGATTGGAGGGTCTGGAATTTAATTAAAGGGGAATTGAAGGGGAAAGACCTTGACTTGCAACCAAGAATTAAATATCCTGCAAAATTCAGCATAGTCTGTTAAGGAAAAAAAAAGATTAATTTTCAATGAAAATTGAAAATTGATAAAATTGATAAAAAATTGATAAAAAAGACCAGAACTGAATGGAAAATTAGATATTCATATACTAGACTAAAGAAATGCATAACCAGGTAAATGGAAAGGCGGGGGGGAATCATGCTTGTCAGGAACTTTAAACTGTATACATCCCCATAGAGGAACAAAACACTTGTAATTCTTGAGAATTTTATTTTTCTTAGGGTATTTAAAGGTTTGAGTATAGATGAAGATATTTTACTTAAAGTATATAGGTATAGTTAGTTCTTGACCTTCTTCATAGAAAAAGACCAAAATAACATCAATATGTTTGAGACGAATTATAGTGTGTCTGATTGTGGCTGATCAGTTCAACACAAACTCAGAATGCTCTACCACAGATTTGGCACGAATAGTCCAGGTGAACATCTGAGATGTGTACTCTAAATTATGTATTTAACATTTCTTTTGAATTATTTTAATCCTGCCTGGCTCAAAGAGTTCAGCACTTTTTCTGGTGAGCAGTGCTGTACCAGTGAATCCCATGTTTTACAATCAATTATAAAGTTCTCAAGAGACACCTTCAGAGTGTCCTTATAGTTGATATACTTAGAAGCTATATAGTAATTAAATTAGAAGTACTTTAATAGATACCATGGTTAAGGAGAATTATAGCATAATAGGGGCTGGGGGGGGGAGTGGGAGCATGCTTAGTGGGGTTGCCTTAATCCATACTTTAGCTAACAGTGGTTATAGTATCATGGTTGGCATGCTTAAGTGAAAAGGGGAGAAAATGAACCCAATATTATGATTGGGGAAGGTTGTAGAGCTATGGCTGGATACACTATAGAGATGGAAGGAGAGAGTGCCCTGAGAGAGACTGAACATGAAAACATCATGAAGAGATTTTGCTTTGATTGATGCTTTGGCTACAATCAGAGGGAATGTGCTGGGGGTGGGGTGAGAGGTATAAATGGTTCACAAAATGATTTGACTTCACCTGGTTCATGAAGATTATTCGTTCATGGGGAGTGCTTGAAAAGGGTTTGGTATAAATTGACTATAATTTGATGTGATTTAAGTGTATTTCTAATGAGACAGAAGAGGGGAAGGGTGCTCAGCGACTATGAGGCAATGTTGCTTATCCATCAATCAACCAATCATTCTTTGAGAATAGTGCTTCTATCAAAAAACATAAAAGGAGTATATTTTGACAAAAGGCTTGCAGTTTCAAGACAGTTAAAACAATAAAAACATAAAAAGAAGGACTATACTAGGAAAAGGCTAGGCATTAGTGGATAAATAATATCAGGTAAAAAGGTGCAAAGACCAATTATAGTAAAAGGAAAGAAGTGAGAGTGTGAACATTGAGTAAACTCTACTCTTAATAGATTTGTCTGGAAGACTGAATAGCATGTATTCCCAATGTGGTTTAAAGATAAATAATAAATTACATGGAAGTAGGGTGGGGGGAGAGAAAGAAAGAGAAGAAAGGACTGACAACATAGCAGTAAAATCAAAGTTGAAATTTAAAAGAAAAATTAAAGGGGAAAGGGATCAAAATATTCGTGAAGAGGAATAAGAGAAAAGGCAGGAGGAAAATACAAATGGGGAAAGATAAATGGAGGGAAATACAAAATTAATAATCAACTGTAAATATGAATTTACATGAATTCAGAAGCAGATAATATAATTGATGAAAATCCAGAATCCTACAATTTGGTGTTTACAAGAAACACCTTTGAAGCACTGATGCATACAGGGAAAAGTAAAAGACTGGAGCAGAATATATTATACTTCAGCTGAAGCTAAAAATAAAATCAAGGCTAGCAATCCTGATCACAGACAAAGCAAAAGCTAAAATAGATCTCATTAAAAGGGATAAGGAAAGAAATTACACCATCTTAAGACACCATAGACAATGAATTTATATCACTATTAAACATGTAATCACCAAGTAGCATTCTTGCATATTCTTAGAGGAGAAAACTGAATGAATTACGAGGAGACTTAGGCAAGAAAACTTTAATAATGGGGTGCCTTAACCTCCTCCTTTCCAAAACTAGATAAATCTAACCACAAAATAAAAAAGAAGGAAGTTAAGAAGATGAATAAAATCTTAGAAAACATAGATATTATAGAACTCTAGAAACTTAAAAAGAGTTAGGGAAAAAATATCCCTTTTTCTCTGCAGTACATGGCAATTACACCAAAACTGACCATGTACTAGAGCATAAAAACCTTACAATCAATTACAGAAATGGAGAATTAATAAATGCAAACTTTTCAGATCATGATACAATAAAAAGTACATGTAATAAAGGACCATGGAAGGATAAACTAAAACTGAAGAAATTTAAGCTATGTATGAAAGAAATGCTCCAAATCATTACTGATTAGCCAAATGCAAATTAAAATAACTATGAGATAACACATCACACCTAGCAGATTGACTAAGATGATTGCATGAGAAAATATCAATGTTATAGAGTTTGTGAGAAAATTGGAACATTATTGTATTATTGGTGAAGTTGTCAATTGATCCCACCATTTCATAGAGCAATAAAGAACAAATCCCAAAAAGCAATAAAACTGATGATACTTTTTGATCCTGCAATGTCATTACTAGGCCTATATCTAAAAGAAATCATAAAAAAATGGGGAAAATCCCATGTGTGCCAAAATATTTGTTGCAGTTCATTTTGTATTGGCAAAGAATTAGAAATGAAGGAACCATGGAAAGAATTACAGGATCTGATGCTGAGTGAAGGAAGCAGAATCAAGAGAATATTGTGCACATCAACAGCAAATTGTGAGTTGATCAACTTTGATGAATGTAGCTCCTCTCAGCCATTCATAGATCTAGGACAACCTTAGTAGACCTATTTTTGGACAAGGCCATCCTCATCTAGAGGAAAACCAAAACCAAAACCACAGAATCTGAATGAATATTATGTTCACTTTTAAAAAATCTTCTCTTATGTTTTTCCTTCCTATCTAATGGTTTTGCTTTTTTCCCCTTAGTCCTAATTGCTCATACACAAAATGATTAATATGTTACCATGTTAAATACAAATGTTTATATTCAAATTTTACTGACTGTTCATAGCTGAGAGGAGCGGAGTGGGAAAAGAGGGGATTAGAAAAATGTCTAACTTATAAGTATGCAAGTGGGTGAATTTTGAAAAACTTTCATAATATATTGGAAAAATAAAATTTTTAAAAAGTAAATCACAATATTAAATTTGTGAAAATATTATTAAACTTCAGTTTTAGTCATATTTATTTCCAAAAAGTACTTAAATATGAAATATATTATGCTTTCTATTATCTAAATTATTTGTAAATTTAAAAAATATGTAATGCTGATATAATCTCTTAATATATACATATATATAAAATATATAACTTTTTTCCCCCTATCACACTATAATGAATAATGGAGAAGGTTTGGGGCAGTTACTTTAATCTTAACTTCTGTTCAAGACCCTGATGTCCCTTACAGAATCAAGTATTATTTCTCTCCTTTAATTTTCCCCACTGATTGCCTTCACACTTGATGTGACAAATTCATATTTCAATTGCCAGCGGCTGTAATATTCAATTTTACTACTAATTCTCTAAACATACATTATATGTTCACACAAAGTTAATAATGCTAATGTATTCACTTCAAAAGCCTTGGATTTGCATTATTATATCTGATCCATCATGACTTAGAGGGTGATTTATAGAGGAACAGGGCAGAATGAGTAAGGTCAGAATCAGGAATCCACACTAACCTGACAAACGCAGCAAAGATAACAAATCTTATTTCAGAGTTAACCTGAGACTCAATAATTCTAGAGACAGTATTCATGTGTAGATATGTGTTTGTGTGTGTGAGAAGTCAATAGGTCAGCAGTCCACCACTATTGGAAGTGTCAAAAACACCACTAGCAAAAAGTTCATAATGAATTAATTATAAGACTATCCACGCAAACTAGACCATTCCAGAAACAATGTTCTACACAAGTATTTTTTTCCATGAAAAACTTTCTTGGTATAGCTATGAGTATATCAATTTTATGTCTATGCATTTATATTTCAAATATGCAGACAGACCTGAAAAGTTAATCAGATCTGTAGAGAAATTGACTGCCAAAATATTTAAAAGATTTCAAAAATCTTGAAATAAGTATCATAAGATAAGGAAAGTTTATTTTCTAGCTGATGAAACACAGAACCTTGAAGAGTTCAAAGAAAGTATGAAACAGAAGCAACTTTTCCAGAATGCTTCAAAAGACAAATCAGAACCCTGAAAGAAAAAAAAAATTGGTTGGGAAAAATGACATAATTTTATGCTAGTATAGTAGAAATAATTAACAAAATGTAAAAACTGAAATCTCTCCAAAAAAAAAAAGGAAGCGAGCGACCCCACAGTATGGGAATACAAATACTGCACAGGGAAGTGAAGGAAAACCAGGAAAAAGCAATAAAATTAAAAAGACACATAACATCTAAATAATAAAAACACATTGATCCTATAATCATAAATTTAAAAATAACTATTCAACAAAACAGAGGAATTTAATGAATTCATTAAAAACTTAAATGAGAGGCAATTATTCAATTTGTCAAAAAATCAAGATGATTTTTAAATTCTATACTAGAATGATTTAATCAATAGCAAGACAACACCAAAATGTACTAAATGTGAAATTAATTTTGTGTAAAACTAAGTACAAAAATAATTCTTGGAATATTCTAAATATTCAGTAATCCATTATTTTTTTAGGTTTTTTTTTCCTTTGCAAGGCAGATGGGGTTAAGTGGCTTACACAGGGCCACACAGCTAGGTAATTAGTGTCTGAGGTCAGATTTAAACTCAGGTACTCCTGACTCTAGGGTCAGTGCTCTATTCACTGTGCCACCTAGCCACTCCAATCCATTCTTTTTTTTACTAGGGTTACTGTTTGGTTCTATCATATGCTATTATTTTATTTGTAAATTGGATAAAATGGTGGAAGAATAATATACTGCATCAAATTCAATGCACATGTACACACAGACACACATACAAGCACACAAAGCACTTGACTCAAAGGGAAGAAATGTGTGGGAAAGAAAGAAAAAAAATTAATAATGTAACTAAATCTGATTATGTTACATATCATTATCACACATTGAACTTTGTTTAAAAGAAATTTTTCAGGAAAGTGAATCAAAATGATAAAGTTGAAGCTCCTTATTTGAAAAATAAATTTCAAAGAATTTAAGTTTAAACTCACAAATTACTCCACCATTTGGGCAGTTGTGAGTTATTAGATCTTGGCTAGTTACTGACCAAAAACTCATTGAAGGTGTGACTGAAGAGTCACATGGCTTTAGCTACCAAAAACCAAAAAAATAAAAACTGCATTATCAACCTATCAGTCAATTAAACTATATTTATTGTGCCTCTGCTATTTTAATTATTAAAAAGCCTAAAAGTGGCAGCACTATGTGGCAATTGATGCAGTTCCACAATCAGAGGACCTGTTTTTAAATTGAATCCTTGTATTTACTACCTGACTAATTTCATCTTTTAGGCTACCCATTATCATTATGATAAGGTCTCTTTCCAATTTGGGAAGATAAGGAAAAGATAGCTATATCACATAGCAACAAGCAAAATATTATTTGAAACGAAGTGAGAAGTTTAAGTGAAGTCGTGACCCTTTTTATTATCTTGTCTCTGAGAATGTTGAATGTTTTAAGTCTTTGGTTTTTTTTCCTTGCTTCTTGTTTCCTTCCTTCCTTCCTTCCTTCCTTCCTTCCTTCCTTCCTTCCTTCCTTCCTTCCTTCCTTCCTTCCTTCCTTCCTTTCTCTCTCTCTCTCTCTCTCTCTCTCTCTCTCTCTCTCTCTCTGTCTTTCTTTCTTTCTCTTTCCTAACTAAATATTGCTGTTTTACAGAGATCTTTCTGATAAAAGTAGCAAAAAAAATTCATTTGAATTTCTGAACACATACATCTTAATACTAATTAATAATTTATTAAAATATATGTGAATGCTGCACTTTAAAGTAGAGTTCCTCATTCATTAAATATTAGAAGACTCCCCCCCCCAAAAAAACACCTCTAGAATATTGGGAAGATTACCTATAGAACAAATATGAAACGACAGATTTAGAAATTCCACAAGATGAGGAGATATGGCAAGTATTGTGATGTGGTCTGATGAAAGGTTCCAACCAGGAAACAATCAAAATTCATACAATTTTCCCTTAATATAAGTATGCAGTTCTATACATCTCTACCTTTCTTCCCCTCAGTCACAATCTCTCCATGGTTCTGCAGCTCACAAATGGAGATACTTTTATACATGGAGCAGAGGATACATAGTATGGAATTGTACAGTGGAGTTGCTGCTGCTTCATGCTTCCCTTGCTAAGGGGGTCAAATTCATGTAATATAAATTTACATAAATCTAGAACTGTCAATATTGAATTCTAGCAAATAAGAAGACACAAATAAATCTAAGCTCACACAGTCTATTCTTATTCTGTTGAACTCTTTGCTCATGTTAGAATGATCATAGAATGAGTTTAATACATTCAACTCAGATACCTCTGCCATACTTCACAATTTCTTAAAATTAAAGATAATAATTATAATTAGGAATATTTTATATTCTTTAATGTTTTGGATATCTAAATTATTTAAAGTTTATGTGGCAGGTTCATATTATTTCAACTCAATGCTTTTTCTGTTTTATGATCATATTAGGAAGTGTGGAATTTTAAAACTAATGATATAGTTTTTCTTATTTGAAATAACATATTTGTCACACTTACACTGAGTAAATTTCTAATTAGCCAATTACTTTATTATATAGTTACAACAGAATCATTTGACATTCTCCTGAAAATTTTACTTGTCATAATAAAGTTGAATTTATTTATTAAGTAAATTCACCTCATTATGATGTATATGCCGGTCATTAATTTTCATGATAGTATTGTCAAGAAAGTAACCATAGCTATTATTTTTGATGGGTAAATATAATTTTATTCTGAGCATAAAATCAGCATTTGAAAAAGAAAATTATCCTAACAAAAAAGTATTGAAATATTATTAAAATTAACTTACTTAAGATTATATACATATATATGTATATGTGAACATATATATATATATATATATATATACATATTTACCAAATTTATAATCATTCCAAAATAAACCGTTAATTAAATATATTCTCCTTTTTCCTAAATCTATGTCTTTATGTATTCTACTATTTCTATAGAAGGTACTCCATCCTTCCAGTTATCCAGGTATAATTTTTTTCTTTAACCCCTTAATCTTTCTCCCCATATTCAATTACTTGATAATTCTCATCATGTCTTATACTCTTTCTTTTATCACCAGTCGTGCAGGCACTACTCTAATCCAAGACTTCATGATTATTCACATCAACTGTTACAGAAGTTTCTTAATGTTTCTTCCCATATCAAGTCATACCTCATTTTAAACCAACCTTAACAAAGTCCTAAAATGATTTCCCTAAAATTTTAGCTAAGTTAAATCATTATGAGATCACTTAGGGATCAAGGTGAAAGAAGTAGACCAATTTATTTTTTGTTTATCAAGGAGAAGAATTGCAATAGTTAGATGCTACATCACAGTTTCAGATATGCTGAATTAGGAAATGGGAAAGAATAAAGAAAATATAAAGATTAGAAAACTAGATCTCTCTATATATGTATATATATTTGAAATAATACATTTGTCACACTTACACAGAGTAAATTTCTAATGAGCCAATTACTTTATTATGTAGTATTAGTAAAACCAGAGTCATTTGACATTCTCCTGAAAATTTTGCTTGTCATAACAGAGTTGAATTTATATATTAAATTAATTCACCTCATTATAATGTATATGCCAGTCATTAATTTTCATGATAGCACTGTCAAGTCAAGTAACCATAGCTATTATTTTTGATTGTTAAAAAAAAAATTATTCTGAGCATATTCAGAGAGAGAGAGAGAGAGAGAGAGATAGTTTATGGTGGTAATGCCAATAATTTTAGAGGATTCAGAGATTAGGAAATAATCTACCAAAGGTGAGAAGAAAAATCATGACCCTTATTCCTACCAAAAAGGCAGATACTTGAAGTGGTAATCCACTGCAAATCCCATTTTTGAAGTCATACAATTTAATATATGCTCCCACGTGACTTGCCTAATGACTTCTAGTATCTTTCTTCTGCTTTATATATCTTGTATATGCAGTTATTCACAGATTGCTTCACCCTTTAGACTATGAACTGCTTGAGGTCAGGAGCTATATTTTGTCCTTACTTTATATTCTCTAGGGTGTATCACATAAACACATTGGCACATAAGGTTGACACATATTAAGTTTTTGAAAAATATCTGTTCACTGTCTTTTGGTTGTATCAAACTCAAGTCATTAATAGTTCATGAAATTTGATTCATTCTTAGGAAATCTGCAAATGCATCAAACAAGGGTTTTATTTTTTGCTTTATTTATTTTCTAAGAATGTGTTGGGAGAAATGTTAGGAGAGTAGAATAAATTTACAAGTGCCATGTGTGTTCAAGAAGCCAGTTGTTAAAAATATTTAACAGCATACCACTCATTGCAAAGTATGGACAGTCATTGATTGGTTATAATCTGTCATTGTAAGGAGTACCCAAATTAACAGATTTACATTTTCCCTGAGTATTTGAATTCTACTGAAGAGGATATGTATTAGAGACTAATGTATGCATAGTGAATTCAATAATATTTTATTTGTGTTATATAATAATTAATTATAGAGCAATATGACATTATTATTAATATTGTAATATATCTAAAGTAAGTGGACAGATGGTAGACATAAGTAGGTAATTTCTATTAAGTATCAAAAATTTCTGGAGGTTATTTAATAAATTGAGTCAAGTCAATTAAACAATCATTTATTAAAAATAATATATATATATAGATATAGTGATAAGCATTGATATAAAGGTCATAAAAGATCCCTCCTTTGAAGTAGATCATGACCAAATGTAGGAGGTAATTTCTAAACAATGAAATAAACATACTTTACATTGTATAAAGGATAAATTAGAGGCAATTTCAGAGGGAAGACAATAAGATTAAAGAGAACCAGGACAGACTTTTAGCAGAAGAAAAACATTAGCTGAGACTTAAAGGAAGTAGGGAAACTAGGAGGTATTGATGAAGGGGAAAATATTGTTCAGATAAGGAACAGCCAGTAAAATATCCTAGAATTGGAATATCATGGTCAAGGAATTTCAAGGAAGCTAGTGACACTGAATTACTGAATATGTAGTTAGCAAATAACAGTAAAACTGCAAAGAGAGGATGGTCCAGAGCACTAGAGATTTAAATTCCAGAGAATTTTATATAATCTCCTCTAGGTTATAGTGAATTTATAGAAGAGATTGAATGAGATAGGAATGATGTTGCATGGTCAAACTTTCACTTTAGGAAGATCCATTTGTCTTCTTAGTTGGAGAATGGACTGAAATAGGGAGAGTCAAAGCAGGAAACCAGCCTACAGACTTTACAATATTATCATCATGAGTTGATGAAATCTTGTACCGAGTCAGGTTCTATTTTCTCTAGTGAAAGAAGGGGCATCTAAGAAAAGAAGATGTGATGACTAATTGGAATTAAAGAGTGAGAGAGAGTGAAGAGTTTAATATGACACTTAAATTCCAAGTTTAGGTTACTGGAAATATGGGTGTTAACCTCAATTATAAGGAAGTTAATAAGAGGTTATGTTTTCGAAGGAAGTTAATAAGTTAGGTTTCAGACATATTGGGTTTAAGATGTCTGTGGGCTAACCAGGTCAAGATGACTAATAGACAAATGGAGATGTCAGACTGAAGGTCAGGTGAGTGGTTAGGTCTAGACAAATATCTCTGGGAATCATCTCTCTGAAATCCTAAATAGGTATTGACAATCAAGACATAGTTGCTATATATCAGATAAAAAAGATAGTCCAATCATAAGGCAAAAATATAAGATACCAGATAAATAAATGACTGAAGCAGACCATTGACCCCTCTGAAAGAGTAAAAGAAGAGAAAAACCATCAAGCACTTCAGGTAGATTCAAGAGGGGTCAACCTAGAAAAAAGTAGAATAGAAAGAGAAGGCATGGAGGAATTTACATTAAAGGAGGAAATGGAAACAAAGAATGACAGAAATAATGTATTAATTATACCGATGATTTTTCCACTCAAATCATGATATAAGGATAGAAAATGGTCAAATGATACGAATAGGCAGTTTTCAAATGAAACTTTTTATAATCATATGAAAAAATGCTCCAAATCATTATTGGTCAGTGAAATGAAAATTAAAGCAAATATGAGACACAGCCTCTTACTCATCAGATTGGCTAAAATGACAAAAAAGGGGAAATGATCACTGTTGATTAGGTTGAGGCAGGTTTGGGATAGTAATGTACTGTTGGTGGAATTATGAAGTAATCCAACCATTCTGGAAAATAATATGGAACTATGCCCAAAGAGAAATAAAAGTGATTATTCCTTTTGACCATGCAATATCAATACTAGGCCTAAATCAAAAATGAAATCATAAAAAATGGGTAAACCCCACATGCTCAAAAATGTTTATATTAGCTATTTTATTGACAAAGAATTGGAAATTGACGGAATGCCCATGAATTGGGAAGTGGTTGTGTTATATGTTATGTAGTACTTATTGTTCTATTAGAAGTCATGAAGAGTCAGATTTTAGAGAAGAATGCAAAGAATTTTATGAATGGATACAGAGCAAAGAGAGCAAAACGAAGAAAACATAGTATACTTAACCATTATCAATAGTCCAGAGATCTAGGACAACCCTGGGAGAATTTTCACAGATAACACAATCTACATCTACATGGAAAAAACATTAAAAATAAAAACAAAAATGTCACAGAATTTGGCTGGATATTATGTTTAATTTTTTAAACTTCTCTCATGTTTTTCTCTCCCACCCTTGGTTTTCTTTCTTTTCCCTTAGACTTAATTCCTCATCCACAAATTGACTAATATGAAAATATGTTAAACACAAATATACATGTACAGTTTTTACCAGACAGTTCCCTGCTGTGGGGAGGGAAATGGGAAAGGAGTGTGGTAGAAAATTGAGTAACTTATAAATATACATGTGAATGAATTTTGAAAAACTGTATAACATGTAATAGGAAAAATAAAAAAGAAATTAAATTTTAAAAAAGAAATAAGTATCAAGATAAATGATCAAAACATTTAAGCTTCCCAGTTACTTTTTTAATGCTCTCATCCTAAATATGTTTTCAATTTAATTAGAACAGAACGTTTCTTGTGAAAGTATTTTGTAAACTACAAAACTATACAATGAGAAAATATTTACCTTGCACTCATCAACTCTGACTTTTCCCCTCTAGTGCTGACTTCATTATCCCTCCATAGGCAGAAAGATATGATATTATGGTGAAGAGGAAAAGGATGGTAATAGAACAGTGATTTCAGAGAAAAGGAAAAGAAAGGAAGAGAGATGGGTAATTTACTCTCACTGCAAAAAAGGCTATTGTAAAATATTCATTTTAATTAGAATGCCATTTTAATCAGAATACCAAACATGCAGTTTGCAACCCCTCAAAGACTTGTTGTCATGTGAAATTCTTGTCCATTTTAAATAGATCTTTAATTGATGATCTATATCTATTTAGAAAAGGCAAGCACTTAACAACTCTAGTATAACAAATCACTAAAAAAAGTAATATAAATAGATCCCCCCCCCAAGTTACTATTATGTAGTAGGGATAAATAACTCATAAAGCACATTGCTGCTTTCAGCACTTTCAAGATTGACAGACCATGAGGTTTGACAATTTTAAACAAAATAATGTAATTATAAAATAGCTCAAGAGAATTATTACATAATCAGAAAGTAATTTGTATTGGATACTCTCCTTAATTGCAGGTTATCAGCAAAATAATATAAACACTAGGTATAGAGTCAGAAAACTCAGATAAAATATTTTTAAAATCTCTTTCCCAATATAGGTTTATTTAATTAAATATTTCATAAATACAGGTAAAAAAGTCATTTTTTTAAAAATTCTGACTTCCAAATTCACTCTTTGCTACCCTCCTGAACTATTCCTTGAGAAGGTAATTTAGTATCAATTATATATGTGAAATAATGCAAGACTTAATTCTGCATTAGCCATTTTGCAAAATCATATACAAACAACAATGAACAAACAAAGAAAAAATGAAAACATATGTTTTGATGTTCATTCAGACTATATTTCTCTGGACATAGATAGTATGTTTTATTATTATTCTTTCAGAACTTTCTTGTATAATAGTATTGATCAGAATAGCTATCATTCCCAATTGATCATCATACAGTAAGGCTGTTGTACATAATTTTGACCTAGTTTTGCTCACTTCTTTTCATCAGGTCATATGTCTTTCCTGGTTTTTGTGAAACTGTCTTATTCACCACAGATATTCCATCACAATTATATATCATAACTTATTCAGTCATTCAGTTCAGTTTATGAATCTTTGCTCAAATTTTAAATTATTTCCCAACAAGAAAAGTGTAGCAGACAGAGTCAAGAGAGTGGAAAGAAAGCAGAAACTTTCCTATACTTAGTTTTCCCTTAGAAACAACATTAAACAAGCTTCTAAATTGATTTTTGAATGACATAACCACCAAAGAACAGATAGGAGCATTGTCCAGCTTTAATATATATGGAAAGGATTTCAAAAAAGTTTGGTTTCACTTAGGGTAGGGGAAGTGTGTTCTAAGACAGGTAATAGAGCACAGCACAGGCAACTAAGAGCAGTATAGGCAAGATACAGGGGAGGTCAACCAAAGACTCTTAGCCACAGGAAAAATCCACAGCTGTATCCCAACACAACGGGTCATCTGAGAGAACTCCAGCAGATACCTTAAATTCCCAGTGTAACCAGCATGACTGGGTTGGATAGATCCAGTATAGTAAGCAAACCACTAATATTCCCAAGCTACTTTCTCCCCCAAAACAAGAACCTTGGGACACCAGAGCTAGAATATGTAAGAAAAGTCAGAGAAAAACCATGCAGATAGAAAGCTACCTTGAAGATAAGGAAGAGCAAAATACAATCTCAGAAGATTATAACAGAAAAAGTACTATATGCGAAGCCCGTGAAGGGAATATGAATTGGTCTCCATCCCAAAAACACTTCTGGGAAAGGCAGAAAAAGAATTTTAAAAAAAAGTAAAAAATCTGGGAAGAGAAATTCATCATCTTGCAAAACAAATCACAAAAACTGACTAAAGAAATTAAACCCTTTAAAATTAGAATTGGACAAATGGACAAAGGAAAGAACTCTAAAAATTAGAAGTTATCAAATGAAAAAGGAAATGCAAAAACTAAGAAGAAAATAATTCTTTGAAAAATAGAATTGGACAAGTTAAAATTAAATACTTTATGAGACATCAAGAAACAGTTGAGCAATTTTTTATGAATGAAAAAATAGAAGAAAATGTAAAATAACTTAATGGAGAAAGACTTGACCTGGAAAATAGAAACTAGAGAGAATTTAAGAATTTTCAAACTACCTGAAAGCCATGATCAAAAAAGAGACTGGACAACATCTTTCAAGAAACCATCAAGGATGGGGAGGTTAGGTGGCACAGTGGATAAAGCACTGACCCTGGAGTCAGGAATACCTGGATTCAAATCCGGTCTCAGACACTTAATAATTACCTAGCTGTGTGGCCTTGGGCAAGCCACTTAACCCCATTTGCCTTGCAAAAAATAAAAAGAAATCATCAAGGAAAATTGCCCTGAAATCCTTGAACCAGAGAGCAAAATAGTCATTAAAAGAATCCATTGATCATTTCCTAAAAGAAGTCTCAACAGGAAAACACTAAGGAATATTGTGGCCAAACTCCAGAATTATCAGATCAAGGAGAAGATTCTTCAGGCAGCCAAAAAAAGAAATAATTCAAATACCAAGGATCCACAGTGGGGATTATGCAGGAATTGGCAGGATCAACATTAAAGGATCAAAGGATCTGAAATACGAGATTCTAGAGAACAAGAAACTTGGATTAAAACCAAAAAAAAGAAAAAAAGAAACCAAACAAACAACTACTCAGCAAAACTGAGCATACTCTTTTAGGGGAAAGATGGAAATTTAATTAAATAGGTAACTTTCAAAATTTCCTCATAAAAAGATCAGAGCTGAACAGAAATTTCAAACTTCAAAAATGAGACTTAGGAACACATTATAAAGGGAAACAGGGTAAACAAAAGAACATTATTTAATGTGATTAAATATGGTTACATACCAACATGGGAGTGTACTTATTATCTTGAAAAATATATCTCCATTAGAGGGAGTATGCTTCAACAGAAGTTATGGACATAAGTTGATTGTGATGGGATGATTTAAAAAATATAAAGACATTAACAAAAAAAGGACTTAGAGATGAGAGGAAGAAGTAGTTCATTAGTAGGGTAAATTACATTGCATGAAGAGGAACAAAGGACTTATATTACAGTAAAGGGAAGGAAGGAAGGAGGTGAGAACTGCTTGAATCATTTTCATCAGATTTGGATTAAGGAAGGTATAACATATACACTCACTTGGTTTTACAAACATGTTTTAACCTGCAGGGAAATAGGAAGGGAAGGGGAAGGGAAAGGGAAGGAGGAACTAAGGGCAAAGAGAGACAAGGGAAGGGGAAAGTTAAAAGAAAAGAGAGTGGGGTCTTGATAAAAAAAAAGGAGGACAGATTGAAGGAGGGAGTGATCAGAAATAAAACATTGCTGAAGATGAATAGAGTGAAAGGAGAAAGAAATTATAAATGGAGGAATGATGGAAAGTAATGAAGAATTTATTATCCTAATTATGAATGTGAAGAGAATGAACTCTCCCATAAAAGGTAAGTGGATAGCAGAGTGGATTAAAAGCCATAATTCTATAATATGTTTACAAAGAATGCCTGTGAAGAAGAGAGATACATAGATAATAAAGGTAAAAGGTAAAAAATAAAAATAAAATGAGTAAAGTGTATTGTGCTTTATAGATCACATTAAAAGTGATAGCAAAGGCACAGCTAGGTGGCTCAGTGGATAGAGCACCAGCCCTGGAGTCTGGAGGACCTGAGTTTAAATCCAGCCTCAGACACTTAAAAAACTTGCCTAGCTGTGTAACCTCTGGCAAGTCACTTGATCCCATTGCCTTTAATAAATGAAATTCTCAAAAGAAATGCTAGGGAAGGAAACTACAGCTTCCTAAAAGATACCATAGGTAATGAAGCAATAGTAATACTAAGCAAAACTAAGTATCAAAACTTTACCAAGTGGTATATCATCCAAATTCTTAGAGGAGAAGCTAAATGAGTTACAGGAAGACACAGACTGCAAAACTATATCAATGGGACACCTCAATCTCACTCTTTCAGAATTAGATAAAGCTAACCTCAAAATAAGTGAGAAGAAAGTTGAGAAGGCCAATAGAATTATACAAAAATTAATATGATAAAGGTCTGGAGACACTTGAATGGAGATAGGAGGAAATATACTTTCTTCATAATGGTATATGGCACCTAAACAAAAATTGACATCTTTTAGGGCATAAAAACCTCACAATCAAAGCAGAAAGGCAGAAATATTAGCTGCATTTCATTCAGATCATTATGGATCAAAAATAATTTGAAATAAAGTGCCATGGAAAGATAGACTAAAAAATAATTGTTACAAGAATAACTGGCAGGCAGCTAGCACCAGCCCTGGAGTCAGGAGTACCTGAGTTCAAATCCATCCTCAGACACTTACTAATTACCTAGCTGTGTGGCCTTGGGCAAGTTATTTAACCCCTTTGTCTGACAAAAACCTAACCCCCCCCCCAAAAAAAAACAAAAAAACTCAAGAATGAGTGGCTTGAACAACAAAACATAAATAATCAACAATTCCATCTAAGAAAATGACAACAGTAAGAGAGCATACCAAAATTTATGGAATGAAGTCAAAGCAGTTTTTAGGGGGAATTTTATAAGTTAAATGCTTATATAAATAAAACAGAGAACGAGATCAATGAATGCAACTAAAAAACTAGAAAAAAACAACAAATTAAAAATCCCCATTTAAATACCAAATGTCTATTCTGAAAATCAGAGAAATTAATAAAATCAAAAGAAAACCACTGAACTAATGAATAAAACTGAGTTGATTTTATGAAACAAAATGATAAACCTTCAATTAATCTGATTTAAAAAAAAGAAAGACAAATTACCAGTATATAAAAAAGGGAAAGTGTGAACTCACCACTAATAAGGATGAAATTATATAAAAATAAATTTGACAAACTAAGTGAAATAAATGAATATTTACAAAAATGAACTTTGCCCAGATTAACAGAAGAGGAAATAAAATACTTAGTCACTTATCAGAAAAAGAAATTGAAGTAACTGTCAATAAACTCCAAAAGGAAAACTCTCCAGGACCAGATGGATATACAAGTGAAATCTATCAGACATTCAAAGAATAATTGACTCTAATTCTATATAAATTATTTGAAAAACTAGCTGAAAGAGTTCTACCAAATTCCTCCAATGATATAAATTTGATACTCATACCTAAATCAGGAAAAGCCAAAATAGATAAAGGAAATTATAGACCAATTTTCCTAATGAATAATGATGAAAAATTTTAAATAAAATATTATCAAAGAAATGACAGCAAGTTATCAAGTTATCAATAGGATAATACACTATTATCATGTAGGATTTATTCCTCGAATGCAAAATTACCTCAATATTTGGGAAACCATCAGCATTATTGACCATATCAATGACAAATCATATGATTATCTCAGCAGCTGCCCAAACAACATTTATTTGACAAAATACAGTGTCTATTCTTATTAAAAAAAAAACCACTATAGAGCACAGGCTTAAAGTTTTCCTTAAAACCTTAAGCAATAGGCTCTATTATTTTGCTTTCCCCTGGGGGAAGGAAGGAGAGAAAGGAAATTGGGTGAAAAATGTGAAATGCAAAACCTTGAAAAAATTGATTGTTGAAAACTATGTAGCTGGAAAAAAATAAATAAACAAGATATTTTTAAAAGCTGATAAGCACCATCTATCCAAACCATCAAAAAGCACTATAGGTTAGGGAGATAAACTCAAAACATTCCCAATAACATCAGGGGTGAAACAAGGATAGCCATTATCACTACTTTTATTCAATTTATATTAGAAATGTTAGGTAATAACAATAAGAGAAGAAAAAAAAGACATGGAAGGAATTAGATGAGGCAATGAGAAACAACACTCTCATGCTTTGTAGATGATATGTTACCACACTTAGAAAGCCCTAGAAAACCGATTAAAAATACTTGAAACAAATACTAAGTTTATCAAAGTTTCAGGATATGAAATAAATAGCATTTTTATGCATTACTGACAAGAAAGCAACAATCCATAGAAAAAAAAATTTCTTTTAAAATACCTGTGAACAATAGAAAATATTTGGCAATCTATTTTCCAAGACAAATCAAAAAAATATATGCATAAACATTTATAAGGCACTTTTCACACAAATAAATTAGATCTAAATAATTGGAAAATGTCAGTGGTATGGATAGTCTGAGCTAATATAATGAAAATGACAATTCTATCTAATTCAAATTACTTATTCAGAGCTATATCAATCAAAAATTATTTTATAGATTTGTAAAAATAGTAACAAAAACCATTTGGAGGAACAAAAGGTCAAATATACCAAGGGAATTAGTGTCAAAAATGCAAAGGAATGTGGTTAAACATACCACATCTAAAATTATATTATAGAGCAGCAATCATTAAAACTGTTTGGTATTCATTAAGAAATAAGAGTGGTAAATCAGAGGAATAGATTAGACACAAAAAAAATAGTAGTAAATAGAATATAGTAATCCCCTGTTTGATAAACTTAAAAACACTAGTTTCTGAACTAACAACTAACTTTTTGACCAAAATTACTGGGAAAACTGGAAAAGAGTATGGCAGAAACCAGGCATACATGAATATCTCACACCCATTACCAAAATTAGGTTGAAATAGATTAGGCATAAAGGGTCATGTCATAAGCCAGATAGGTGAGCAAGGAATAGACTCAGTTTCAGACCTACGGAAAGTGAAGGAGTTTTTTAACAAACAAGAAATAGAGAATATTACAAAATTCAAAATGGATATTTTAAAACTACATTGAATTAAATAGTTCTTACACAAATAAAACCAATGCAACCTAGAGAAAAACAGAATACAGAAAATTGGGAAACAAGTATTCCAGTTAGCGTTTCTGATAAAAGACTAATTTCTAAAATATATATATATAGAGAATGGGGTCAAATATAAAAGGGCACAAGTCATTTCCCAACTGATAAGTGGTCAAATTATATAAATAGAAAGTGTTCAGATAAAGAAAATAAAGCTTTCTATAATCATATAAAAATTGTTCTAAATCATTATTGATTAGAAAAATGTAATCAAAACAACTCCAAGCTACCATCTCATGCCAAACAGATTGGTCGATATGATAAAAAAGAAAATGACCAATGTTTACTGGGAACACTGGGAGATCAATGCCTTGTTGATGGAGTTATGAAATGATCCAACCATTCTGGAGAGCAATTTGGAACTATACCCAAAGGGCAATAAAATTCTGCATACCCTTTGAACTAGCAATACTATTTCTAGGTCTATATCCCAAAGACATCATTAAAAAAGGGAAAAAAAGATCCAAAAGTACAAAATATTTATAGTAACTTTTTGTAGAATCAAAGAATTGGAAATTGAGGGGATACTTATCAGTTGAAGAATGGCTGAACACATTGTGGTATATGAATGTGATGTAGTACTGATTTTCTCCAAGAAATTATGAATAAGTGATCTTCAGAAAATACTGGAAAGATTTAGATGAACTGATTTTGAATGAAGTGAGCAGAACCAGAAGAACATTGTATTCATTAACATTTTATAATGATCAAATATTGAAGACATAACTCTTCTGAGCAGCACAATGTTCAAAGACAATTTTCAAGCATTTGGGTTTTTTATTTTAACTTTTTTTATTTTAAAGAATTTGTGATAATAGAAATACCATCCATATCCAGAGAAAAAGCTATAAAGACTAAATGTGTTATCAGATTTATAACTATCAAAACAAGGAGGGAAAGAAAGAAAGGAAGGAAAAAATGTAGACTCAAAATCTTGCAAAAAAAAGAGAATTTTTAAAGATATTATTTATTTTGAGTTTTATACTTTTTCCCCCAATCTTACTCCCTCCCCCACCCCCAAAAGAAGGCAATTTGCCATGCTTTACATTGCTTCCATGGTATACCTTGATCCAAATTGAATGTGATGGGAGAGAGTTCATATCCTAAAGAAAGAAAAATAAAGTATAAGATATCAAGATCAGATAATAAGACATCAGTTTTTCTCTAAATTAATGTTTATAGTCCTTGATCTTTGTTCAAACTCCACAGTTTTTGCTCTAGATACAGATGGTATTCTCCATTGCAGATAGCCCCAAATTGTCCCAAATTTTTGCAATGATGGAATGAGCGAGTCCATCAAGGTTGATCATCACCCGCATGTTGCTGTTAGGGTGTACAGTGTTTTACTGTTTCTGCTCATCTCACTCAGCATCAGTTCATGCAAATCCCTCCAGGCTTCCCTGAATTCCCATCCCTCCTGCTTTCTAATAGAACAATAGTATTCCATGGCATGTGTATACTACAGTTCACTAAGCCATTTCCTGATTGAAGGACATTTAATTAATTTCCAATTCTTTGCCAATACAAACAGGGCTGCTATGGATATTTTTGTACAAGTGATATTTTTACTCTTTTTCATCATCACTTCAGAGTATAGACAAAGTAGTGATATTGTTGGATCAAAGGGTATGAAGATTTTTGTTTCCCTTTGGGCATAATTCCAAATTTCTCTCCAGAAAGGTTGGATGAGTTCACAGCTTCACCAACAATGTACTAGTGTCCCAGATTTCCCACAACCCTTCCAACAATGATCATTATCCTTTCTGATCATATTACCAATCTGAGATGGTTCCTCAGAGAAGCTTTAATTTGTATTTCTTTAAAAAGTAATGATTTAATGCAATTTTTCATATGACTATGGATTGCTTTGATCTCCTCATCTATAAATTGCCTTTGCATATCCTTTGACCATTTGTCAACTGGGGAATTTTTTTTTAATTTGACTCAGTTCTCTGAATATTTTGTAAATGAATTCTTTGTCAGAAACATTAGTTGTAAAGATTATTTCCCATTTTACTACATTTCTTTTGATCTTGGTTACAATGGTTTTATCTGTAAAAAAGCTTTTTAATTTAATGTAATCAAAATCATCTAGTTTTTTTTAGTGATGTTCTCCATCTCTTCCTTACTCATAAACTGCTTCCCTTTCCATAGATCTGACAGGTAAACTAGTCCTTGATCTTCTAGTTTGCTTATAGTATTGTTTTTTATGTCTAATTCCTCTATACATTTGCATCTTATCTTGGTCTAGGATGTGAGGTGTTGGTCTAATCTAAGTTTCTTCCATACTAACTTCCAATTCTCCTAGCAGTTTTTATTGAAGAGAGTTTTTCTCCCAATACCTGGAATCTTTGGGTTTATCAAACAGCAGATTACTATAATCATTTCCTGCTATTCACCTAGTGTATTCCACTGGTCCACCACTCTGTTTCTTAGCCAATACCAGAGAGTTTTGATGATTGATGCTTAATAATATAATTTTAAATCAGGTAGGGTTAAGCTAACTTCTTTTGCACTATTTTTCATTAAATCCCTGGAAATTCTTGACTTTTTATTCCTCCATATGAATCTACTTACAACTTTTTCAAACTCATTAAATTATATTTTTGGAATTTTGATTGATATGGCACTAAAAAGGTAGTTTAGTTTTGGTAGAATTATCATTTTTGTTATATTAGCTCTACCTATCCATGAGCAGTTGATGCTTTCCCAGTTATTTAAATCTGATTTAATTTGTGTGATAAGTGTTTAATAATTGTTTTCAAAAAGACTCTGAGTCGCCTTGGCAAATAGACTCCCAGGTATTTTATATTTTCTATGGTTACTTTGAATGGGATTTCTCTTTCTAGTTCTTCCTTCTGTATCTTGCTAGTCATATATATATAAAAGTTGAGGATTTATGAGGGTTTATTTTATATCCTTCAACTTTGCTAAAATTACTAATTGTTTCCCCGTAGCTTCTTGGATGATGTATTGAGATTCTCTAGGTATACTATCATGTCATCTGCAAAGAGTGAGAATTGTCTCTTCCTTCCCAATTCTAATTCCTTCAATTTCTTTTTTCTTTTCTAGTTGCTGAAGTTAAAATTTCTAACATGATATTGAATAGTAGTGGTAATAATGGGCATCCTTGATTAACCCCTAATCTTATTGGGAATGACTCTAGCCTGGTCCCATTGAGGATAACACTTGATGCTTGCAGATAGATTGTGCTTATTATTCTGAGGAACAATCCATTTATTCCTACACTCTCCAGTGTTTTTAGTAGGAATGGGTGCTGTATTTTGTCAAAAGCTTTTTCAGCATCTATTGATATAATCATATAATTTCTGTTAAGTTTGTTATTGATATAATTAATTATGCTATCAGTTTTCCTAATATTGAACCAACCCTGCATTCCTGGGATGAATCTTCCTTGGTCAAAATGTATTATCCTAGTGATAACTTGTAATCATTTTGCTAAGATTTTATTTAAGATTTTTGCAACTATATTCATCAGGGAGATGGGTCTATAATTTTCTTTCTCTGTTTTAACTCTTCCTGGTTTAGGTATCAGCACCATATTGGTTTCAAAGAAAGATTTAGGCAGAGTTCCATTTTCTACTCTTTTTCCAAAGTGTTTATACAGAATTGGAACCGATTGTTCCTTAAATGTTTGTTAAAATTCACTTGTGAATCCATCAGGCCCTGGAGACTTTTTCTTAGGGAGTTCAATGATGGCTTATTGGATTTCATTTTCAGAGATAGGGTTATTTAAGTATTTAACCTCCTCTTCATTTAACCTGGGCAACTTATATTTTTTTGTAAATATTCATTTAGTTCACTTAGATTGTCAACTTGACTGGCATAGAGTTGGGCAAAATAATTCCAAATCATTACTTTAATTTCCTCCTCTTTGGTGGTGAGTTCACTTTGTCATTTATGAAACTAGCAATTTGGTTTTCTTCTTTCTTTTTTGTAATCAAATTGACCAGAGTTTTATCAATTTTATTGGGTTTTTTTTTCATAAAACAAACTCTTGGCTTTTTTATTAATTCAATAGCTCCTTTTGCTTTCAATTTTATTAATTTCTCCTTTAATTTTTAGAATTTCTAACTTGGTATTTAATTGGGGATTTTTAATTTGTTCTTTCTCTAATTTATTTAGTTCATTGATTTACTCTTTCTCTAATTTATTCATGTAAGCATTTAAAGATATATAATATATCCCCTGACACTTGTTTTGTGTGAATTCCATAGGTTTTGATATATTGTTTCATTATTGCCCTTATCTAGGATAAAATAATTAATTCTATTCTATAATTTGTTGGTTTCATCCACTCATTCTTTAAAATGAGGTTATTCAGTTTCCAATTAGTTATAGGTTGAAATCTTCCATGGCCCTATATTGCATATGATTTTTATTGCATTGTGATCTGGGAAAGATGTATTCACTATTTCTGCCTTTCTGCAGTTGAGCATTTCGTTTATGTCCTAGTACCTGTGTAATTTTTGCATAAGTGCCATGTACTGCAGAGAAAAAGGTATATCCCTTTCTATCCCCATTCAAGGTCTTCCATAAGTCTATCATATCTAGTATTTCTAACAATCAGTTTATCTCCTTAACTTCATTCTTGTTTGTTTTATGATTTGATTTATCTAATTATGAGAGCAAGAAGTTAAGGTCTCCCACTAGTAGAGTTTTGCTATCTGTGTCTTCCTGTAGTTCTTTCAGCTTTTCCTCTAAGAATTTAGATGCTATCCCATTGGATGCATATATATTCAATATTGAAATCACTTTGTTTATGGTACCTTTCCGGAGGATATAGTTTCCTTCCTTATGTCTTTTAACACTATCTATTTTTGCAGCTGTTGTCTGAGATAAGAATTGCTACCCCTGCTTTTTTCGCTTCAGCTGAAGCAAAATGTATTTTTCTCCAACCTTTTACATTTACTCTATATGTATTTCTCTGTTTCAAATGAGTTTCTTGTAAGCAGCATAATGTAGGACTCTGGTTTTTTAATCCACTCTTCTATTCACTTACATTTTAAGGGAGAGTTCATCTCAAAAGTTATAATTACTCACTCCTTATTGCCCTCCATCATACCTTCTCTCTCTCTGTTTCTATTTTTCTCCTTTTTTCCCTTTATCAATATTCCCCAGTATTTTCTTTCTGAATACCACCCCCTTTGGTGTGTGTACTATATCCACACTTCTTCTTTCTTTCCCCTTTCCCTTTTTTCCTTTTTCCTTTCTGTTCCTTCTGTTAGTTCCCCTTTGTCTCCCCCTCCCCTTCACTGTCCCCCCTCCCCTTTTCCCCTTCTAATACTTGAAAGGTAAGATGATTTTTAAGTTAACTGAGTATATGTGTAAGTTAACTTTAAGTCAGCTCTGATGAGAGGGAGATTCAGGTGTTTCTCATCTTCTCCCTTCTTCCCCTCTATTACCCTAGGTCTTTTGTATCTCTTAATGTAATGAGATTTACCCCATTCAATCCTCTCCCTCCTCTTGTGTCCTTCCTGTCCCCCTTTTTAAGGAGGAGGTGTTTATAAATCATTCTAAGTCATAGAAAACTCTGAGTATCCATCACTTCTAGCTAAGTATATTCTATCTAATAGAGTTACAATTCTTGAGATTTATTAGAGTCTTTCTCCCAAATAGGGATATAGCCAGTTTCATCCTATTGAATAGCAGTCTCATGGATAAGTCATGAGTTTCCATCAATTCTGGCTAGGTATATTTTCTCTTTTAGAGTTAAAATTCTCAAGGGTTATGAGAATCTTTTTTCCCATGCTGGAATATAGCCAGTTTCACCTTATTGGACAGCATATTTTTTTTCTTTACCCAGCTTTTTTTACCTTTTCATATGTCTCCTGAACCTAAATTTTCTATTTAGGTCTGGTATTTTCATCAGGATTTTTTGGAATTCTTTCATTTCATTAAATGTCCATCTTTTCTCTTAAAAAGGAGGGCTCAGCTTTTCTAGATAGTGCATTCTTGGTTGCATTCCAAGGTCCCTTGCTCTTCAGAATATCTCGTTCCAGGCCTTTTGATCCTTTAATGTTGATACATCCAGGTCCTGTGTAATCTTTACTGGGATCCTTGGTATTTACATTGTTTCTGTCTGCTTGCAGGGTTTTCTCTTTTATCTGATAATTCTGGAATTTAGCTGCAACATTCCTTGGTGTTTTCATTTTAGGATCTCTTTCCAGAGGGAATCGATATATTCTTTCAATAACTATTTTACCCTCTGGTTCCATGATATCAGGGCAAATTTTCATCACTAGATCCTGTAATATAAAGTCCAGTCTTTTTTTTTTTTTTGTTTTCTCCTCAATGTTTTCAGGAAGGCCAATTTTTCTCAGGTTGTCCCTTCTTGATCTATTCTCAAGGTCAGTGGTTTTGCTGATGAGGTATTTTACACTTTCTTCTATTTTTTTATTTTTTGGTTTTCTTTAACAGGCTCTGGCCATCTCATGAAGCCATTACTTTCCACAGACTTGATTCTTTCTTTTTAGAGAGCAGTTTCCTTCATTTACCTTTTTCAATTCCTTTTCCAATTGGTCAATTCTATTTTTGAAAGAGCTTTCCATTTGGAAAGCCAATTGAGAGAGAATTATTTCCTTTTTTCATTTGTACAATTGAGGTTCTGAGAGAATTATTCTCTTTTTTTATTTGTCCAGTTCAGCATCTGAGGGAATTATTCACATTTTGTATTTGTCCAATTGTATTTTCTAATGATTTTTTTCTTGTTGCAAGGTGTTAATCTTCACTTGGGTTTTTTTCCACAAAACTTTCCAATTGATCTTTAAACTCCTTCCTTATTTCTTCAAGGAAGTCTTTTTGTGCTGGAGACCAGATCATATTCTCCTCAGAGGTTCTAGGTCTCTCTGAGTTAGGGTCTTTTCCTTTCAAGAATTTTTCTTTGGACCTACCTTTCAAGCTGACCTTTCTTCATTTTACTAAGACCTTGAGTTGATGAGAGGCTGGTTCACAGAGTTTTGATGTGGGGATTCCTAGAGGCTTTACTCACTGAGTGTAATATCTCCAGTTCACCAGTAAGGGTGCTAGAGGTTTTGCTCACTGAGTGTAAATTCTCCAGCTGTCCAGTAGGGGGTGTTGATTGCTTTCTCTGGAGTGTCTGTAACCTTGATTGAGGCCTGCTTCTTTGGCTTGGAAGGAATGATTGAAGCTGTTAAACATTTTTGTCTTAAATCAATGGTGGGCTATACCCTGGGATGAGGTCATCACTCTCCATATTGTCAGCTAAACTGGTTCTCCTGCTCACACACTTGTGCTTGGGGCAGAAGGTCTGTATGTAACTGTATTTGTCCTGGGAAGAGGCTTCAGTCGAAATGGAAGCATGAATGCGGAGTTCCTCAGGGTCAGAGGAGACCAGGGATGATGCATTGGAAGTCTCCCCCCAGCCCTGTGGGCAAGCTCCATATGGTCAGTGCCAACACCAATGCCTTTACTCCCTAGTTGACTCAAGCCCCTGTGACCAACCAGGCTCTAGCCCTGCTGCTGGTCAAATAGGTCAGGCTTTCTGGCCCTCAGGCTCACAGGGTTCCAACCCCACCACTAATAAGGCTGATCCACATCTGATCTGCCCTCTGCTCCAGGACTCACCCAGGACTGTTGAAGACAGATCCTGAGGTAGATGTTCTTTCTCCTGGTTTTTCTTTCTGGGTTTTGTGGATCAGATTTCTGTTAAAAGGTTTGTTTCATATCATACATATATATATATATATATAGATATAGATATAGATATAGATATAGATATAGATATAGATATAGATATAGATATAGATATATAGATATATAGATATATAGATATATAGATATATATATATATATGGAAAGATCAGGAGATTTTAGAACTCTGCCTGTTTTCTCTCCACCATCTTGGCTGGAAGTCCTCAAAAAAGACAAATGTTGAAAATTTTCTTTGCATATAATTGAATTAAGAAACAAATTAATTTAAATTAATAAAAAATAAAGAGTAACTATAAATATTTGGAATCAAATAAGTCCTTTTATTCCTTTTCTTTCCTTTTCTTTTCTTTTAATCTCTATGGCACTTAATAGTAGTATTACTCCATTAAAGTGTATGCACATTTTAAGCATTTTTGGACAGATATCAAAATTGTTGTCCAGAATGTTTAGAAAAATTCACAACTCCCTTACTTCACATTATTTCTCTACATCTCTTGCAGCAATTCTCATTTCTGTCATTTTAGCTGATCTGATAAAGTTGGATCTTATGCCTTGGAATGTTTTAATTCCCATTTCTCTCATCAACAATTATTAGAGCATTTTTCCTATGCTTATGGACATCTTTATTTTCTTTCTTTAAATATTGATTGTTCACATCCTTTGACAATTTACCAATTACCAAGTGACTAATATTCATAAGAATTTGTCTCAGTTTTCTATATATTTGAGAAATGAGATTTTCATTAGATAAATTTGTGAATTTTTTTCTTATTTAATGCTTTCCTTCTAATTTTGGGTGCAATTGTTTTATTTAGTCAAAAGTTGTTAATTTTATGTAATCAAAATTATACATTTTAATTTCCTATAACTCTCTCATTCTCTTATTTGGCAATAAATTATTATCTGATTTATAGATTTGATGTATTTCCATGGTATCCTAGTTTGCCTCTGATATTACTCTAAGTCATATACTCATTTTATTTTGCCTCAGTATATGGTGTGAGATGTTAGCTTATACCCAATTATGTAAAATCACTCTCTAGTTTATCAAGCAATTTTAATCAGATATTGAGTTCTTGTCCCAAAATCTTGGATCTTCGAGTTTATCCAATTCTAGATTGCCATGGCAATTTACAACTGTGTACTGTGTGTTTAAAAAATTTTATTTCTTAGTCTTTGCCAGATTTTTTTTTGATGATTACCATTTGTCATACAGTTTGAAATTTGAGGCAACTAGGCTGTCTTCTTTGGCTTTTTGTTTGTGTGCTTTTTTGTTTTGCTTTGCTTTTTTGCATTACTTTTTTATCTTATTTTTTTTTTGGTTTTTCATAATATTATCTGTGTTCTGGCAACACTAAAATTTAGCCATATTGTTCATTTAAGGTTTCATTTTATAATTTGTTTAAGGATGTGATCAGTGAATTTTGTAAATTTCTAATTACCCCCTAGCTCTAAAATATTGGGGCAGTTTTTCTTGATTAAATTCTTCAAATATTAAATCTAGGTTTTTTTTTTTTGTCTTTTCAGCAGGGCTTTCGGGAAATACATTAATTCTTCAATTTATTTTCTTCAATCTATTTTCTAGGTCAGTTGTTTTTCCCATGACGTAGTTCACATTTTCTTCAATTATTTAAAAAAATCTTTTGACTATGTTTATTTATTGTCTCAGGATTTCATTAACTTCCACTTCCTCAATTCTAAATTTTAAATAATTGTTTTCTTCAGTGAGTTTTTTTGTTTCTATTTGGCCATTTCTGCCTTTTAAGGTGCATTTTCTTTAGTGAATTTTTGTACCTTTTTTCCATTTGATCAGTTCTGGGTTTTAAGGTATTGTTTTCTTCTCTATTTTTTGTCTTTTTATTCATCTGCACTTGCTTTTTGTAATTTTCTTTTATCACTCACATTTCTTTTCCCAATTTTTTCTCTAGCTATCTTATTTTATTTTTAAATTTTTTGAGCTCTTCCAGGAATTCCTTTTTGGCTTATGTCCAAATCACATTTTCTTTGATTATTTACTTGTAGCTGTTTTGACTTCATTGTCTACTGAGTTTGTTTCTTGGTCTTCTCTGTGCAAATTGTGACCAAGAATCCTTTACTCCAGTATCCTCAATCATTTATGTTTTTCTTCCCCCTAAAACTATGATGCTGAACTGTTTATGGACAATGAAATAGAGTCTTGAACCCAGGATCAGCAATATGTCTCCTATAATTTCTCTCTGACCAGTTGTCTGATCCCTTTAGGGTCCATATGCTGTGAACCACCAAAGCTGGCAGTAATCACTTTTGTTGCCATTTCCAAGACCTGTTGCTGATGATGCCATGGTGTTGCTTATATTTTACTCTGGAGTCAATCATCACGATAGTGTGAAAGTACTTTCCTATTATTTTCTTGGGTTAAAAAATTGCTTCAATTTGTCCTTTTGTTGACTTTAGTGATCGAAAATTTGATTTGAAGAATTATTTGTAAATTATTTAGCAGGGAATGCTGATAGAATTCATGTGAATTCTTGCCTTTACTTTGTCACCTTGTTTTGTTAGCAGTCTTTAAATCTCAGGTTTGGAACCTATGAAATGTGGTTTTATATAATCATTTTTTGTTTTTTGTTTTTTTTTTGCAAGGCAATGGGGTAACGTGGCTTGCCCAAGGCCACATAGCTAGGTAATTATTAAGTGTCTGACACCAGATTTGAACTCAGATACTCCTGACTCCAGGGCCAGTGCTCTATCCACTTGGCCACCTAACTCCCCCAGTTTTATGTAATCTTAAAAGCCATAGATATTTGTTTCTTTATTCCTAGGAAACTTACAGTTTGCTTGAATTCAGTTTTCACTTATTTTTTCCAGAATTCATGAATGAGAAGCACTCATTTTATTAGGATAAATGTATATTAAATTTTACTTCTTATGTTTGCCTTATCAGCAGTAGAATGTAAGTATATACTTAAAAAATGCTTTTAGATTGATTGGTATATCAATGGGTTAAACAACATAGGACTATGTATAATATCTATGATTTTAATGATGTGAAACCACCTTACACCAAAAGAAGCTGAAAGCTATATATTTAATTTGGTGTGTTATATAAGTGTGTGTGTGTGTGTTTGTGTACACATGTATTTGTTTGTGTATAAATACATGTGTACATATATGTGTATGTATGTATGTGTTGCCTCGGGTTTGTCTAGGGATTAAAGAATTTAATTGGCTTATCTATGGCCATACAAACGTTGTCTGAGATGAAACTTGAACACAAGTCCTTCTAGCTACCAAATCAGCATTGTATCCACTGTATTATACTATGTGAACAAAGTTAATGGACAGGGAATTGGGGGAAGGGGCATTTAAAATTCTATAACTGTCATGACAATTATGACCTCACATAAAAGTCACCCAGAATATTTTTAAATGACATATTCCTACATTTAATTTTGGCAATTCCTTTACTTAGTTGGGCAAATGATATCTCTCTTATATAAAATCAGTTATCCTTCTGCAATAAAGTAATGACTTAAAATTTTAGATTTTGAGTGAATGCAATTTTATTTAAATAAGTCTTCAACAACTTTATTTGTTTTTGCAAATATTAGAACCTAATATAGTTTCCTTTCTAATTGTAGAATATTCTTGGCTCATTTCATTTCTTTTTAGCTTGCTTGAAAGCAGAATAATATGAGAGGAAAAGATAGCTATAAATTGTGCAGCCATTCATGAGCATAAAACTTGGATAGATTGACACACTTTGAAAAGGTAAAAACTACTGGCTGGCATGAAGAACTGACCCCATTAACAATATTCTGTAAAGGGCAAAGATAAACCATCACCAACTCTGGGGTTCAGTGATAGAAGCTGTGAGATTGCAGCAGTAGTAATAAAATGATTTACAAGCTGGTCCCATTCAGAAAAGGCCTATAATTCATAATATGAATATCAGAGTATGACATGGAGCTGTATAGAAGGGTTTTCATTCAGGGCCAGCTTTAAGCACTTCACAATATTCTCCTCCTCCATCAACCGCCCCCCTCTTTCACATCCAGTCATTCTCTCTGTCTTACCCTCCAATTCACCTCCTATAATATTCTCAGGTCAGATATACTACTTTCCACTGATTCCAACATTCTGGTTGCATCTTCATCTCTTTCTAATAGAATATTGAATAAATCTACTTCATGGGGTAGTTATAAAGATAAATTTGGTATGTGGTGTGGATAGAAGGATGCTCTATATGTGTCATTGTACATCTACAAATGTTGGTTTCCTCCATTTAAGCCATACCAGTGTAAATATAAAATGAACTGATGCTAAACAGACGTAGTTAACTCTAGACAAACAATGTCATATGCTACCACTATGGACCCATATGACTCTAGAAAACAAAAATGTCTGGGTTAAGGAAGAATCATATATTTATATGTGCATTTATTTAAGAGGTAGATCAGTGGAGCAATAGAGTAGGAGGAGTAAGGTTAGAGTTCATCTCTTTCTTGTGAAAAATACCATGTATTTTACTCTGAACAAGTAACTTAATTCTCAAGACCCTGAGGTAAATTCTGTAAGAAAGTGCAGAGCAGAGCATAGCAGACTAATATGCATAAGTAGATAACATTTCCTCATTATAGATTTCCATATACCAGAGAAATCACAGTTCATATACGGACACACATTCATACACACACACACACACACACACACACAATTATAATTACTGTCCTATTGTTTTACATTACTATCATTTGTCAATGAATCCTTCTATTGAATGCTAATGTGATCCTCCATCTAAAAAATTGCCCAATAAAAACATTGACTGGCTCTGCAAGTGTATCCCTCATTCCACACCTGCATCTCCCATCTTTCTACTGAGAATAAAAGATAGGCTTTAGCAATAGTTAATTGAAGTTAAGATTCAGCATTACAGTGATCACATTTTCAATTTCTTACATTGTTATCTTTTAAATTAATGTGATCAGGTGAATTGAATAGAGCACCAGCCCTGGAGTCAGGAGGACCTGAGTTCAGGTCCGACCTCAGACACTTAATAATTTCCTAGTTGTGTGACTTTAGGCAAGTCACTCTTAACTCCATTGTCTTAAATAAAATTTTTAAAAATTTAAATAGGGGTGGCTAGGTGGCACAGTGGATAAAGCACCCACCCTGGAGTCAGGAGTACCTGGGTTCAAATCTGGTCTCAGACACTTAATAATTACCTAGCTGTGTGGCTTTGGGCAAGCCACTTAACCCCATTTGTCTTGCAAAAAAAAAAAAAAAAAACCTAAAAAAAATTTTAATAAATTAATGTGGTCATTGGATGAAATTATTCTTCTTGTATTGCTCATTTGACTCTGCATTATATGTGAAAAGTTCTTTCTGGTATGCATGAAAACTTTGTATTTCTTGTTTTTACATTTAGAGTTAAAAAAGATCTTAGAATTCTTCAAATCCAATCCTTTCTTCTTTAAATTGAGGAAACTGATACTAAGATATATTCACTGACTGACTTTATACACTAAGAGTCTGAGGCAAAATTTCAAGTTAGGTCTTCAAGCCTTGAGGTGCTGTGCTCTACTACCTGGACCACCTCACTTCCTTCTTAGATTATTATTTTTTAATTTTAATTTTTGATTTTACAATTTTTCCCCTCTAATCTTGCTTCCCTCCCTCCTCCCCACACAGAAGGCAGTCTTATAGTTTCTGTGCTATTCATTGATCTAAATTGCTGTACATGATCCAAATTTAGATTTCTATTAATATTTCTTTATATTAATAAATTGCAATTTGAGCACTAAATCCTGGACCTGAAATCTGTACTTTGCTAGTAAAAAAAAAAAAATTCAGCTAAAAATATACTTGCATAAACAGGGTGTTTTTCTTTGTCCTTAACCTCCTTAGGTTATATATCTAATAGTGATATTTTGGGGTCAAAGTTAATATGGAGTTTAGTGCATTCTCTAGAACAATGTCTGATTATTTCATAAAATGACAGAAGTAGGTCATACTCCCAATAAGTGCTTTTTGAATCTTGTCATTTTTCTTGTTCTAAAATTTAGGCAGAATAAGTATCAATATAAAAATGTTTATGCAATTCTTAAAAACACACAAACATAAACACACAAAGGCATGTGCACATGTGCATGTGTTTATACTGTATATAGATGAAAATGACATGTCTCAGTTAAAGGACAACAATAACATCAAAAAACGAACATCAAAGTTTTCTTAAGGAAAGCTCTTTCTGTAATATTGGGTAAGTTATTTAGATTATTGAGTTCATTTCTTCATCTATAAAATGAAGGAATATATACACAATTATCTTCCTGATCCCTCTTAATCAATTATTTTTATACTCCTACAATCATTTCTAATTTTGGCTTGAGCTTCAGAAGCTCAAGACTTCAAGAAACCCCATTCTGTAGTGTATAGTAGAACAAACAATGAACTTGGAATTGAGAAACATGGAGTCAGGTCTCACTTCTTATGTTCACTAGTCTAGACATGTGACTCTGAACAATTTATCCCTCTGAATCTCCAGCTCTTCATTCAAAACATACTGGTAATAATCATAATAATATTACCTCCATCTCATGGAATGGGGAGAAGCAAAAACCTTTATAAATGTATGGAACAACATAAGTGTAATATGGTTGTTATTATTGTTTTTATCCATGAAATTGCTAGGTATAAAGGATTCAAGGCAGGAATTGCACATTAGTCTAAGCAATAACAGATTTGTGAGTGGCCTCTTGTTTGCAGATGGGGTTTGCATTTGTACAATTATCACAAGTTGCTTCTCCAGAAATTAGCTAAGACTGTGGTACCATTTATTGCTATAGATAGTTTTTAAAAAATTAAAGGATCAGAAAAATGAAAAAAAAAAAACACAAAAGCCAAATTTCAGAGGACACTTTCCCAAAATGCTTAGGCATAAAATGGGATAGTCACTTCAAAGTTCTCATCAGTTCTAACAGTTACTTCACCTTTATTGGCCAGAATAAGGTTCAGATAAAGTCTCATTGTTCCCTGGTCATTAAAAGAATCAATTTAATTAGTTATAATAGAGCCAAAGGAAAGGAACCAAACTGGTCAAGTTCCAAAAAGAGTCATCATTAATAAGTGAAGTGGCAAAAACATAAGAAATATGATAATCTCTAAAACAGTTTTCTTTTAAGATGCAGATAACATTTTCTAAATGAAGGTTCATCTAATCTCCCTTTAAACTTTTCTGAGCAATAATTTGATCTGCATTTCATTGTTATTCTCATTAACCCCTGTAGCTTCTGTTTAGCTGACAAAAATTCCAACTTAAATTAGACCTGAACTCATAAAGATACACTTAAGCAGAATATAATGCAGATATAAAACAGAGAATTAAATTTATTTTCTTCTATTTCTGAAATGTCCTGTCACACTTATCTTGTATTTAGTAAATAAACATGATTAACTTTATACTTGACCACCCAACAAGGACATTCCAAATTCTATTTCCAGTTTAGATATAGATTATTTTAGTGATATGCCTTTGTAAAATAGCTTCAAAGTTCTATTTCTTTTGTGGAAAATTTTAAATATGCAAATTAAGAGGGAATGGAATTCTTTTTAAATTCAGAAAAAGAACTACAATGACTATGTAAAACAGCTTTAGAAAAAGTTAGAAAAGGACTGACCTACTTGGGATAATGGAAAGAAAGCAGTTTATGTTTCAATATATTTGGTTTTTACAAATAAATAAAGTCAAAGAGAGACAAAATTAATCTAGGTAATTTTGTGGAAGACCAGGAAAGACTTCATCAGAAAGGGACATTTGAATTAAGTTCTCACAGGAAATTAGGAATTCAAAGAGACAGAGATGAGAAAGGAATCCATGATGCTGGAACAAGCAGAGTAAAGACAAGAACTGTCCTCAGTTCTCCCCCAAACAATTCCAAATGGCTTAAAGAAATTCTGGACTGTCAGGAAACCCATTAAGGCTAAGTAAAGCAATTTTTCTTGCCAAGACATATTGGAAGATCAGAGGGAAGGGTATGTTGAACGAGGGTGAGAAAGGAGAGCAGTGCAGCTGCTGGAGCAAACTGTCCCCAGCAATCCTGGAACACACAGTAGTGCCATTGTTATTAGTTTACAAACCTCAGCCCAGAACTGCCAAGGACAACTTGGGAGGTCAACAGGAAAAGTCTGTACCACTCTGATGAGAGTCCATTTCAGATCCCAGTCCAGTGCTGACCCCAGGAGCTCTGGAATCATCAGAGGCAACTGCTTTCAGAGATCTTGGTCAATAGTTGGTAAAGGGGTTAGAAGGAGATTACAGAGGTCCCTTTGCTATAATTGAGGCAAGATTCTGTTGATTTGCCCATACTCTGATCTTTGTCACAGACTGGGGCCCAATCCCAGGAAGAGGAGCAGAATCACAACAGAATTTACTGCCCCAGCAGGGCAGGGCTGTTTATTACAGTTCTAGGAAAAAGAAAGGAGAGCTTGTGGTCACCCACAAACCAGAGCACAAGCCAAGAGAGTAGTAAAAACCTCTTCTTAGATCATATGACCATAGAAGATTGAAAATGTGCAGGTTTCTAGGAATATCTATAAAAACACCTGCAAAAAAATTCAAAAATACTTTGGCAGTGAACTCTCTACCCTGGAATCAGAGCTCTGCCTTAACAACAATTTACTCATATAGGAAATAAAAAAATCTGACCATAGACAGTTACTTTTGTGATAAGGAAGCTCAAAATACATAGAAGAAGATAATAAAGTAAAAACCTCTGCATCCAAAACCTCTAAGAAAAATACAAATTGGTCTCAGGCCATGGAAGAGTTCAAAAAGGAATTTGAAAATCAGAAAAGAAGGTAGAGAAAAATTGGGAAAAGAAATGAAAGTGAAGTGAGAAAATCATGAAAAACCAATCATTTTAATGAAGGAGACACAAGAAATACTTAAGAAAATAACATCTTAAAAACTTGACTGGATAAAATTAAAAAAAGAGCTACAGTACGCCAATAAGGAGAAAAATGTCTTAAAAAGCAGAATTGACCAAATAGAAAATAAGAAACTAATGATCACTGAAGAAAATAATTCCTTAAAATATAAAATAGAGCAGAGGAAAGCTGATGACTTTGGAAGAAACCAATAGACAATACAGTAAATCTAAAAGAATGAAAAACTTGAAGAAATATGAAATATCTCATTAGGAAAACAACTGACCTGTAAAATAGAAATAGAGGAGATAATTTAAAAATTATTGGACCACCTGAAAATCATGACTAAAAAAATCCTAGTCATCTTCTTATCAAGGAAAAAATCAGCATCAAATTATCAAAGAAAACTGCTCTAAATTTAAGAATCAGTGGGTAAAATAGAAATTTTCCTCTTTGGTGAAAGAAAAAATATAAGAATACAAAATAGAAGATTTAAGTTCAGTTCAAATTGTTTTATCTTTGAAGTGAGAGGATCTATATCAATATTTTGACTATTTTTGACATATATTCTCTATATGATTATGGGCAAGTTAAATAACTACTCTGGGTCTTTATATTCTCTTCAATAAACAAATAGAATTTAAATTGATGGTCTCTAAATACATTTCCAACAGAAAGTCTATGATCATATTCCAATAAGGAAATGGAACAAGTATAAAGAAATGATAATTCTCCCCATATGGAAGAGACTGAAGAGCTAGTTTCCAAGACAATTTTGTTGACATGCAATGAAAGTATCCTGAGAGATTTGGGATGTATAAATATGCATAAATTTTGTAAAACTGGTTCTAATTCTGTAATGACAGCCAAAAAGGCAACTGTTAATAGCCCAATAAATACTCTATCTGATCCATAGAAAAAGGACAAATTTATGACCAAAAAAAGAGTTCATTATAAACGGCAAAATGATTGATTTTGAATATATTAAATTAAAAAGGTTTTGCACTAATAAAATCAATGCTGCCAAAATTAGAAGGAAAGCAGAAAACTGGGAAACAAAGTAGGAGTTTTGATAGAGCACACATTTCTAAAATATAGGGAACTGCATCAAATTTATAAAGTTGCAAGTCATTTCCCAAATGATAAGTGGTCAAAGGATATATGAATAGACAATTTTCAAATGAAGAAATTAAAGATATGTGTAATCATGTGAAAAACTGAACCAAATCATTATTGATTAGAGAATTGCACATTAAAACCACTAGAAGGTGTCACTTCAAACCTATCAGATTGGCTAAGATGACAAAAAAGAGGAAATGATCAATGTGGGAGAGCTTGTGGTAGGATTGGGACATTTATGTATTGATTGTGGAATAGTGATGTGATCCAGCAATTCTGGTGAGCAATATTGAACTTACCCAAAGAGCAATAATACTGTTCATACATCAATTCTAGCCTATATCTAGAAGAAATCATAAAAAAATGGGGAAAATCCCACATGTTCCAAAATATTAATAGTAACCCTTTTTGAGGTGGCAAGGAATTGGAAATTAAGCAGATGCCTATCAATTGGGAAATGATTAAACAAGTTATAGCATATGAATATAATGGAATACTATTGTTCTGTAAGAAACCATAAATGATCAGACTCTAGAAAAGAATGGAACATATAGGATCTGACGTTGAGTGGAGGGAGCAAAACCAAGAGAACAAAGTTCACATTGACAACAACATTGTGAGATCATCAACCTTGATGGATGCAGCTACTCTCAGCAGTTCAGAGAGCCAGGACAACCCTAGCAGACTAGCTAAGGACAATGTTGTATCCATCCAGAGGAAGAAAAACAAAACAAAACAAAAATCCTTCAGAATCTGATGAATACGACATACACTTTTTAAAAAATATACCTTATGTGTATTTCTTCCCCTTTATCCTAATTGCTCATGCTGAAAACAACTGATTTGTAAAAATGGTTAACACGAATGTGTATGTACAATATTAAACAGACTGTTCACTGCTGAAGGGGGGATTGGGAAAGGGGGTGTGGAAGGAAATTTTGAAATTTAAAAATATACACAGAATTAAAAATATATACATAGGCATATGAATGAATATGAATGAATTTTGAAAACTTTTCATAATATGTATTTGGAAAAAATAAATATCAATTAAACAAATTAACAAATTAAACACATTTTTAAAAATAATTAAAAAATAAAATAAAAAAGCAGCTATTAACCAGGTGGTAAGCTACTAGCCTATTCCAAATATTGATTAGGATTAGAGATGCTCTGTACATGTGTCAGGCCCTTTTCAGACTCTAATCCTAAATAATTTAGAAATAGCTTTTAATTTAACTTAATTTCATTTAATGATTCTACTTAAAGAAAGGGTTGCCTTATCACTAGTCACCTTTTTATAATAGGATATCATGGAGGAATAAAAATAATCTTCTTTGGATTTTCAAGAAAATGAAATGTGAAAAAAAAATATCTCCTGACCATTTCTAGGTCACTTCCAATTCTGGACACTGAAAAATTGATCTTCTTAGTGCTTTCTTTTCAATTTTCATGAAAGCATGAAGTAGCTGAATTACTTCAATGTAGGACTATGTCCATCAATACTCAGCATGTCCTTGATCCACAAATATGGGTTAATCATTAATAATAAAAACCAGTGAAATTGCAAGGGCTCTGGGGAAAGAATATACTTGAAGCAATGTCAGGTAGATGGATAAGTGAATCACATGATTTGGGCATAACATAGTATCCTCCCCTTAAGGGTCACAAAATTATCTGTTATTCAGCAGTAACTCAAGATTTTAGAAGTAAATGCTGAAACTTTCTTTTGCATGTAGCTGAGGAAAAATTAAAAATAAAATAAACTAAAAAGGAAAACTGATTAATTTATTGCTTAGACAAAGTAGCTGGAGTGGATGGACTAGCCATTCACTTTTATCATTGATGCTCTCTCAAGGAACTACATTAGAATTCCCTAATAGGAACACATGCTGGGTTTTAAGAGTGAACAGCATGAAGAGAAGTCCACTAAACCTGTGAAAGAATTCTATAAGTGATAGAGTTCAACACAAAGTACCCAGAGTGCAATGCTCCGGCCACCATCAACATGAAATAAATCCAAATTCTCTACTATAAAGTGGTTTTCATCATAGCAACCAAATGTGAAAACTGTGGTCATCAGGCTGATGAAATAAAGTCAGGAGGAGTCATGGAGTCCTTGGGCCCCAGGATAACTCTTCATATTACAGATCTCTCAGACATGAACAGGGATATACTAAAATCTACAGAATGCAGTATGAAAATTTGATTTGGGCATAGGTACCCTCATAGACAAATTTGTCACTTTGTAGGGACTTCTCTGTTCTGATCAGGAACCACTTTATACCAGGTGATGGTTCCAACCCTGACTGCCTAAATATGTTAGAGAAATCTAGCCAGAAGTTGCAGCAGATTACAGAGGACAAAATGAATGCTCACTTCATTCTGGATGATCCAAAAGGACAGGGCTCCTTAAAGAATATATTTTCTCTGGAGGATGACACAGAGGTGAAGGAAGAGTGCTATCAATGCTCATTTGACTAGAATGAGGAGTTGGGGCTCAATAACATGAAGAAAGAGGATTATGAGACTGGAATGATTCCACAGAGGCAGCAGTAAATAAAGTCTCAGGTCATACAACAGAGCTATCCAGGAATCCATGTTTATTTATTGCTACTGTAATTGGTCAGAGGGACAAAGAGTAAAGAACAGGAGCTTTCACTTGAAAGGAATATCTCATCTAAGCACATGAAGTTGTGTACACTTTCAAAATAATTCATGATGCAAATACACATTTCTTTTGCTGATGACCTTATTTTGGAGATTTTGTACTGGTTTGCAAAGAAATTTGGAATTGGACTTTTCAGCCTTATTATCATTTTAGTCTTACTTTTCTTTCCTATTTCTTCTCCTTTTTATAAGGAAGGATCTCCAAGTACCTGCTTTTGTATGATGATGATGATGATGATGATGTTTGTCTTTTATTCTCAAAGAAGACTATGACCACAAGGAAGAGCTGCCTTGATAAGCACATGAATTGGATTTGAGTGAGGGGGTCATGAGCTAGGTCACTAGTCCCCCTTTCTCCTCCATAGTCATCTGGGTCCATTGGACAGATATGAAAGAAGTCAACTGACAACTGGAGATGGCCCTGGATGTGAGTCAGAGTTAAGTGAAATTATCATAATTATGCTTCTATGTAGACTTGAAGAATTAGAAGAGTTGGGGCACAAGCAAGAGTTGGCATTCTATGGATATTAATTTTAACTTTCAAAAATCAAAGGAGCCACGTTGGGGGCAGGGTGAGTCCTTTTAACAAGCAGGGAAAAAATTGCCAATAAAATTTCAACTTTCAAAAGAAATAGAAATCAGGGGGCTAGGTGTCGTAGTGGATAAAGCACCAGCCTTAGAGTCAGGAGTACCTGGGTTCAAATCCAGTCTCAGACACTTAATAATTACCTATCTGTGTGGTCTTAGGCAAGCCACTTAACCCCATTTGCCTTGAAAAAAACCTAAAAAAAATGAAGAAAAGAAATAGAAATATATGTCATGAGAGGACACTTTGTGATAAGAAACCATTTGTAAAAGGCAAAAAAAATGCATAATAGAATAGTTGAAAGACAGAAAAAGGGATGAAGGGACAGAGAGAATGATATGTGTGTGGTTTGCCCATGTAATATATGGCATCCACGTGAATATCTCGACATGGTTAATAAACCTGAGTATGGTGAGTCTGAAATGAAATAATAAATGTGAAGCACTTTATAAACCTTAAAGTTCCATATGAATTCCAATTATTGTTAGCATTAGTTTCCTAGCATTAGGACTCCAGTTTTTTTTTAAACTTAACTCCCTAAGCCTTCTACTAAGCTACCTGTCAGCTAAAGAAATGTTTACAGAGTAATAGAGGGGTAGGCTGGTAAATGAATAGAAACTGGGTTCACAAAAAATATGCTTTTAAGTATAATCTGAATAATTAAGCATCTTTAATGTCTATACAATTAACAAAAATAAATTAAGCTCTGATTTCTATTGACTGCAGAATTCTGAGCTGTAAATTATAACACTGGAAATTTAATAACTGGCTTTAGCAAGTCAGTTAGAGAAGGTCCAAGTATATTCCTGCCTATAGGAAAACATTATATTTATATCCTCCAACCAATCCTCTTAAAGGGAGACTATTTCTAGGAGGGGAAATAGAATATGGCAGTCTTGTCTCTTCAAAGAGAAAGGCCATGTTTATAGACAGAAAGACAGATAGACCAATAGGTAGATAGTCTCTTAATACTGATAAATCTATATTTCTCCCAGCTGATCTTGAAATTTTACATTTCCAATTAAAACCTATTCACTCTGTGTAATGTCTGATATGTTGTTGTTGTTTTATTCTTCATTCTTGAAGAGGTCTATGACATTAGGAAAGTAATACCATGACATGCAAGAGAATTGAATATAAATGAAGGAGGTGGCAAAGTCACTGGCCTCATTCTCTCCTCCAAAGCCATCTGAGTTCAGTGGCAAGATAGAGAGAGAGATCAGGATGATTGGAGGTGTCTCCAGATGCAGTGAGAGACCTAACCTCAACTATGTTACTGTTCTGATTTGTGGTTGTTAATAATTTTGATAAATTGATTTTATAAAGTACTATCTGCTAAATGTGTCCATTGTAGAATTCATATTTGGCATAAAGGGAGTCAAAGTTGGATATATATATATACATATATATATATGTATATATATATAGATAGATAGATAGATAGATAGATAGATAGATAGATAGATAGATAGTTTGGGACAGTACTTCCCTGTTAAGGAGTAGTGAACTCCACTTAAACCTAAAGATTATTTACTCTAGACATATCTATATATAGTATATACTTACATATTTCATATAAGTACACAATATTAACATATAATATATATATGCTTATATATACATGCACCCGTATTATACAAACACATTTATATATCATACATATATGTCCCCCAAAAATGTTGTTAGTCTAGAGAAACAACTTCTAGGTTCAAGCTGAGCTCCTGATTTCTATTCCTTAATGGGGAAATAGTATCCCAGACTATACATAATATATCTATATCTATATCTATCTATCTATCTATCTCTATATATATATATACGTACAAACATATACATGTATGTATTGCAAATACATGCATATATTACATATAGGCATATATTACATGCATTACATGCATACAATACATATATTATATATTGCACATACATATATAATATATTGCACATACATATATATGTATAATCTATATTATGTATATATTACATATACATAAATATATTAACTCAATTCTTTCCACCAAAAATCTATTCCATAATGAACACACATAGCAAATAGCATATAAGTCCATTTATTCAAGTCTAAAGCAATTAGAAATCAGAGAAGATAAACAACTGAGATTATATACCAGATGATACACAGTGAATGAGCTATTCCACTTAACTATTCCACTAACTATTCCAGTTAACTATCATAAGCTCAACGAAGAGAAAGCATTTCTTACCTAAAGGGAAATCCCCCACCCCCAATCTCTAGAGTAAAATCGCATAGATAGGGTCATGAAAGAGCTGCAAGTTTTAGTATCTTCTAGAATTTAGAAGATCAGGCCCCCTATTTTTCCAGGCTCTTAACAACATGGTTCCTCCTATAGATGTGGAACACAGAATAATAAATCCCCACCAATAAAGAGGAGTCTTACACAAATTAATTTTGATTAATTATATACTTGGACACTGAAACTGAAAAACATACTTCATTAGTCTTACAATCTTCCATGATCATGAAAAAATCAGTTGAAACACACAGGATTTGTATCAATTTTAAAGATGTTAAAATAGAATCTTCACAAATATATGAAATTTTCTGCCTTTTCTCCTATTGTCTCTCTTATTCTCACTCCATACTGGTTATCTCTATATACTTCTATGATGTACTTAAGGGCAGATATTTTCCATTTAAGAAATGGTATTTGTTTTCATCAATTATAAGATGAATCATGGCTATTCCAAGCATGATTTAAATATATTCAATTCAAATTATGCTGGTCTCATCCAAGATTTGTCTGGTAATAGAATATTTTGAAGAATATAGGAAACAGTGACAAAAAGAGAAAATTTACCTGTAAGATAGCTTGGAATGAGAGCAGAGCAAGCACTTTCTCTATGTTCAGGGCTTAGAAAGAAATTCCCCTGAGACTCACTTTAGTCAGAATCAGTAGAAGGGACTGAGTATAAATAAATTCTAGGAGGAAAAAAGAGAAGGATGAGAGAAAGGCATCTAATAAAGTATAAAGAAGATGAGTAGGAAACTCTTTATTTCCCCCCCTTATTATGTAATCACAAGCGGACCAGGGACTATCAAGCCTTTCAAAAAAGGGGAATAATAGACATGAATGACAATATGACCAGAGAGTGATCAGACAAATATTGTGTAATTAATATTTTTGCCACAAATATTCCATTAAATATAGAGAATATACAATTTGACTCTTGTAGGTACCATAAAAAGTATTTCTTGCCTACAAAAGTGTCATTTTGATTTCTGAATAATTTTCATACACCTTTAAAGCAAAGGGTCTTGGAACTGAGGGAAATACATAAGTTACACATGCACAATTTTGTTTGTCATGTTTGAAAATTATTTCTATATAAGTATGAAATATTGCTGAATATTACAGAATTGCAAGTCATAAGGTTTAATGTGCCACCTCAGGACCATCACAGTTCTGCTTTAATCCTTTTTTTAAAAATCATAAACAGACATGTTCAATTCTAACTGATGCTGTGCCATTAACTTGTGACTCTACACATATGAATCTCCCTGTGGATCAATTAAATCACATTAAATATTTTCTCAACTTTATATGCAATCTTTCTTAGTGATGTTTCATGAATATACATTTATTCATTTATCATTAATTCAACAATTAATTCATTTAACAAATAGTTGTTGGGTTAAACTTTAGCTTCTTTCAAGGTTCAGCTATTGGGCAGGATCCTATAAGTCTTTCTTGATCCCCTTAACTTTTAGTTCTCTTTCCTAAATTATCATATATACTTTCCAGATTATAATTTATACCTACCAATAGTTTGCATGTTCTTTAAGCAAAAATAATTGTTTTGGTTTGGTTTTTGTTTTCTTTTTTGTCTTTTATTCCCTAGAATATAAAATGGAGTCTCATACATATTAAGTAATTAATGCTTATATCGGGTTGGACTGGAATTTTTAGCTACAGCATGCTAATCCAAAAACACTAAGATATATAAACTAGAGCAAGACAATACTTATCTTTACGTTGTTTACAATTCAGTATAATGCTTACAATTTTTTTCTGTGAGTTCTGGCATTGCTCCATAGAATGGAATTTATTATTTCAATTTCCAGAATAATTAAGATCCCTGAGGGCAGAGATCATTATTTTTCCTTTGTGCCTAAGATATAGTAGGTATTAATGAATAATTTGGGGATGTATGGAGGAGAAGTACCTCTCCTGTGAGGGTTTGCTGAGCCTTTTACAATGTTGCTCATCTACCTTTGGTGTCAACCTTCACCTAACTCTTAACTTTTATTTCCAAGAAGCTGTGGCACTCCTAGCAGTTACAGTGGGGTAAAACACTGTGGCAGATGATCTAAACCAGTTTGAGAGTATCTGACAGGTCTAAAATCAGGTGGTGAGTTAGGGGATTGTCTACTCCAAGCATATGAAGACTTCTCCTGGCAAAATGGATGAATGAGAACAACTTGTTCCAATGGCAATGAAAGCAACTGAGTGCCTAGGATTTGGTCAGATACAAAGACACCAAGGTCAGCTACTGTACTTGGGTCATTTTCAATCATTCTGAATTGTCTTGCCATTTAAACTTCAGTGTCTCTGGAAGAGAGAGTGAGGCTGGTGATTTTGTGCAACTTAGTCTCTCTTAAATCTCATTCACTTGTGAGTCAAGCCATCAGTCCATTATGTCATTGGTCCTCTTCAAATAAAAAAGGAAAACAACTATACATGTTTGTTGAATCAAATTAAATTATATTTTGTGGTTATTCTTTCTAGCTTGATGTTCTCCCTTTGGATCAAGTTTCAGTCTTTCCTCAAAGGAAGGTTTTCAAGAATCACAAGGGTACTCTTGTAGCAAAAACATCTGTCCTTCCAATTATTTAATTACACTAAGAAAGTTTACATAAATATTATAATCAAGGACAGTCAGGTAACTAACGATAATCTAAGGTTGTGCTTCATATGTGGAGATTTATACTTTTAATTTTAACAAACTGGAGATCTTACCTCGTGCAGCTTCACTATTTACAATCCTTGAACATTCTCCCAGAAAGGGAATTCTTTATCACTGAGTAGTGAAAGCAACTTGCACTAGAGGAAAATAGCAGAGGGGGAGTATTTACTTGCAAACTATTGAGAGGTATATTTTAGGTACTATTTCTAATTTCCAATTGTTTGTATAAAGGAGGGAGAATTTTAGTTTCCTAATGCTTTCCTACTCAGTAAGAATCCAGAATTTGCCTTTCTGTGGGAAAAAGAATTCATGGCACCAGATTTGAGATTTGCCTCAAGAGTAACTGCACATTCAATACTCCCTTAATTTAGTAGTTAATGCAATGACTTTGATAAAGAATTTTCCAGATAGAGTAAGAGTTTGAAAAAAGAAGACAGCTTCTGTGACCCCTATGCAGTTCCATATTTGCATAACAAAATCAGTGAGTTGTTATATGGTGAGATGGGTATTTCCTAAAAAACTATGCTTGTTCAGAAATTCCAAAACTTATTTACATTTGTGAAATGTCTAAATCATAAGATGGTATAATGTTTTCATGATACATTGAAGGACCCTCAAAAATGACAGAATTTTCATTGTTAGACACATTTATCACCTTAAAAAATGGTGATTCACTCATTAGTAATGTGGATTGGGGAGAAGGTAATGTTTTCTATTTTGAACTATGCATTTTAGATGCGTAAGAGACATCTGGTTTGAAATGTCAAATGGAGTATTCCTGATGTTAGATTAAATCACAGGAGAAAGCCAGGGGCTTAGACTCGAACTCACAGAGAGTAGAGACTGCTTTTTTCACTTTTCATTGTATCACCAGATCTCTAGTTAATAGAATGTATTTCATTCTTAATAAATATTTGCTTACTGGCTGTTACACAGATCTGGGAATCATTTCCTTATATCAGATAACTGAATTCATGGATGCTAATGAAGTCATTGAGTGCAAAGTAGAGGAAAGGACTAGAACAAAGAAGGTGATTTAAAGGCAGAAATTTGGCTGAGGTCTCTAAAATTCCTTTCAAAATACATTGAATTAATTCTTCAAAATGAGTTCTGGAGTGTTCTGCATTTTTTTGAAAAATCCAAAATAAGGAATAGGATGAAACAATTTTTTCCAACCCAAGACAACTTACAAGGTTTCCATTAAAAATCTGTCTCAATAGAGAGAGCAGATCATCTCCAGCAAACATGCAGTTAAGTTCCATAACCTGGTGAAAGCCAGCAGCAAAGTCTTGGGAGAAAATTAATTGGCAGCAGTGGCTCCCAAAACTATAAGTCCACAGACAGTAAAAGAGTCTAACAATTGGTCAGAAGGAAATTACAAAGATTCTTTGATGACACTGCATGCAAGTCACTTTTACATTATACATATGAAAATTCTGGGTCACAATTATAGGTTGACTACTAGCAAAATCAGGACCTTGATCATAGTTTCAGAATGGAAAAGAGTTTTGGTGGTTGTTCATGGACCAGCTCACAGGCCAGAAGAGCATTGACAATAATTCTGTTTACATACCACCTTGGAAGATCTTTAATTTACAATTTCCCATAACTGTCTCTGAATACAACATCACTAAAAATCTGAAGCTTGAGGCAGTGACTCTTTCACCCTAGGAGTAGAGCCCAAATTTGATATAAAGTCAATAAAAATGGCTAGAAAATGTGTGAGTAGGAGAGAGAGAGAGAGAGAGAGAGAGAGAGAGAGAGAGAGAGAGAAACTATTCATAGAAAGCTACTAAGGTGAAAGCAAAGACTAAAACATGAATTCAGAAAAAAAGAAGATTTTTGCTGATATGCACAATCTCAAAACATACTAGTTGGTCTCAGGCCTTGAAAAGATTTTTAAAAAATTAAAAATAAAAAAGAGAGGAAAAGAAAAATAGGGGAAAGAAAAAAAATGAAGAAAGAAAGAGCTGGCAACTTGGTAAAGGTGGTACCAAAAAATTATGAATGAAATAAGTCAAATATTAAATCAACTTATAAAACAGAATAGACTATGGACAAAAAAGTACAAAAGTTCACTTAAGAAAACAATTCTTAAAATTAAAATTCTTAAAAATTAGTACTGGGCAAACAGAATCAAAGAACATCATAAGAAACCAAAGAATATTTTTTAAATAAATTTTTGTTTTCCTATTATATACAATATTGCTTCTATCATTTTTATAAAGTTTCAATTTTTACAATTTTTCCACAAGCCTCATCTCCCTCCCCTTACTGCCCTCCCCCACAGAAAGCATTCTTATAATCTTTTATTTATATATTTATTTTTTAATTTTTGTTTGTTTGTTTTTTATGGTCTCTCTTTTTCCTGTAGTAAATATAGTCAAATGAGAATCTTTTAAAATCCTTTACAGAAGGCTAAGGAAGGCTAAGGAAGGTAAGAATGTGGTAAGAATGCTGTAGCAAAATCCCTGAAAGTTTTAATATTCCTACACTTCTCCCTCCAAAATCTCAAGTTATAGATATTTTTAACCAGTCATATACTGCTACAAATACTACTACTCCTAGATAATATTTCTATGGAGCTTTACAATTTGCAACGTTTTACATATATTAGTTCCTTTGATCATCACAACAACACTGTGCTTTGGGTACAATTTTTATCCCCATTTTACAGAGAAGAAAACTAAGGCTAAGAGAAATTAATCAACTTAGCTTACACGTTCTTTAATTGATATGAGAAGTCCTCTTTACCTTACATCCTCTGAGCTTCTCGACTTCAATAGTCATGTTTCATGTTCTTCAGAGAGTACGTTGGTGAGAGTGTCATCCTAGGACAACTACAACCACAAATTCACTTTAAAAAAATCCAAACTACTAAATGATAAAATAGCCAAAATAAAAAAAAAAATCTTGTAGTTCACCCAAGACAAGTATCATGAGAGATTTATTACCTGTTTCTGCATAATTCTGCATCTTCATCTAAAATTTCACCAACTTTTTGGGAACATGTATGAGACTTGTAAAGTTTATATGAGTTAATTAATTGCTGCTTCCTGAAAAAGCAAACAATTTCTATTACCTGTAGTCTTTCCAGACTAAAAAAACCAACTAGAGCTCTGCATGGACTAGGTTTGGCTCCTGATTTATGGTTACTATCCTAGATACAAATTTAGATCCATCAGCCTTAGGGGTTCTGTGACTTCATTAAAGTGAATGTTCCCTTCAAAGATACAGATTAAAACTCATCCATTTCTTTTTTTGCTACAATTATGATTTATTTTAAAACTTTTTAAAATTTATTTATTTACATTAAATTTTACAATTTCCCCCCCCTAATCTCACTTCCCTCCCCCACCCCCACCCCCCACAGAAGGCAGTCTTTTAGTCTTTACATTGTTTCTGTGGTATACATTGACCTAAGTTGAATGTCATGAGAAAGAAATCGTATCCTTAAGGGAAAAAAAATAAAGTATGAGATAGCAAAATTACATAATAAAATAACTTTTTTTTTGGTCTTTGTTCAAACTCCACAATTCTTTCTCTGGATATAGATGGTAATTCTCCATTGCAGATATACCATAATTGTGTTTGATTGTTGCACTGATGGAATGAGCAAGTCCATTAAGATTGATCATCACCCCCATGTTGCTGTTGGGATGTACAATGTTCTTCTGGTTCTGCTCATCTCACTCAGTTCATGCAAATTCTCATCCCCCCAGTTTCTAATAGAATGATAGTGTTCCATCATGTATATATACCACAGTTTATTAAACCATTCCCCAACTGATGGACATTCACTCAATTTCCAATTCTTTGCCACCACAAACAGTTATGTTTTTACTTTTTTTCATGATGTCTTCAGGGTATAGACCCAGTAGTGATATTGCTGGATGAAAGGGTATGAACATTTTTGTTGCCTTTTGGGCATAATTACAAATTGCTCTTCAGAAAGGATAGATTAGTTTATAATTCCTCCAACAATGTATTGGTATCCCAGATTCCCCACATCCCTTCCAACATTGATCATTTTCCTTTCTTTCATATTGGCCACTCTGAGAGGTGTGAGGTGGTATCTCAAAGATGCTTTAATTTGCATTTCTCTAATAGGTAGTGATTTAGAGCAATTTTTCATATAACTATGGATTGCTTTGATTTTCTCTTCTTTAAATTGCCTTTCCTTATCCTTTGCACATTTATCAATTTGGCAATAGTCTGATAATCTTTACATTGTATAATCAAAATTGAATGTGTTGTGAGAAAAATCATATCATTGAGGAAAAAATAAAATATTAGAGATAGTAAAATTATGTAATACATATGATAATTTTTTAACTTGCAGGCAGACTTTGATCTTTGTTTAAATTCCAAAGTTCTTTCTTTGGCTACAGATGGCATTCCCCATTGCAGATGCCCTAAAATTTTCCCTGATTATTACACTGATGTAATGAGCAAGTTCATTAAGGGTGATCATCATCCCCATGTTGCAATTAGAGTACAAAATTTTCTTCTGGGTCTACTGATCTCGCTCAGCATCAGTTTATTAAAGTCTTTCCAGGCTTCTCTGAAATCCCTTTCCTCCTGGTTTCTAATAGAACAACAACATTCCATAATGTACATATACCATAATTTGTTCAGTCATTCTCCAACTGATGGACATCCCATCGATTTCTAATTCTTTGCCACCACAAACAGAGCTGCTATGAATATTTTTGTACAAATGATAGTTTTACCCTTTGCCATGATCTCTTCAGGGTATAGATCTAGTAATGGTATTGCTGAATCAAAAAGTATGCACATTTTATTGCTCTTTGGGCTTAATTACAAATTGCTCTCCAGAAAGGCTGGTTTAGTTTACAGCTCCACCAACAAAGTATTACTGTCCCAGATTTCCAACATCCCTTCCCACATTGTTCAGTATTCTTTCTGGTCATATTGGCCAATTGGAGAGATGTGAGGTGGTACAACAGAGATGCTTTAGGATGCATTTCTCTAATCAGTAATGATTTGGAGCAATTTTTCATATGACTATGGATAGCTTTGATTTTCTCTTCTATAAAATTGCCTTTGCATATCCTTTGGCCATTTCTCAGTTGTCGAGTGGCTTGGTGTTTTTAAACATTTTACTCAGTTATCTCTATATTTTAGAAAGGAGTTGTTTGTCAGAAATACAAATTGTAAAAATTGTTTCCCAATTTACTACATTTCTTTTGATCTTATTTACAGTGATTTTGCTTGTGTAAAAGCTTTGTAATATAATGTAATAAAATTTATCCTGTTTCTTTTTTTTTTTATGATGTTCTCTATCTCTTCCTTGGTCATAAACTGCTTCCCTTTCCATAGATCTGAGAGCTAAACTATTACTTGTATCTTACTTTGCTTATAATATTTCCTTTTATGTCTTAATCTGGCACCCATTTTGATCTTATGTTGATTTAGGGTGTGAGATGTTGGTCTAATCCAAGTTTCTGCCACACTAATATCCAATTTTCCCAATAGTTTTTTTTTTTTTTTTTTTTGGTTTTTACAAGGTAATGGGGTTAAGTCACTTACCCAAAGTAACACAGCAAGGTAATTATTAAGTATCTGAGACTGGATCTGAACTCAGGTCCTCCTGACTCCAGGGTCTGTGCTCTATCCACTATGCCACCTACCTGCCCCACCCCAACAGTCCTTATCCCAGAAGCTGGGCTCTTTGAGTTTAACAAAAAGCAGATTACTACAATCATTTCCTGCTGTATCTTTCCAACCTAGTCTAATCCACTGATCTACTATTTCTTAGCCAGGACCAGTCCATTTTGATGACTGATACTTTTTGTTTTTAGGCTTTTACAAGGCAAATGGGGTTAAGTGCTTGCCCAAGGCCACACAGCTAGGTAATTATTACGTGCCTCAGGCTAAATTTGAACTCATGTACTTCTGACTCAAGGGCAGGTGCTCTAAATCCTGCGCCACCTAGCCACCCCTGACTGATGCTTTCTAATATAACTTTAGATCTGATGAGGCAAACCCACAAGCTTTTGTACTTTTTTGGTTAAATCCCTTGATATTCTTGACTTTTTGCTTCTCTATATGAATTTAGTTACATTTTTTTCCAGGTCATTATAGTAATCTTTTGGAAGTTTGATTGGTAAGTCACTAAATAAGTCATTTACTTTAGGTAGAATTGTCATATTTATTAGATTAGTTCAGCCGATCCATGAGCAATTGATATTAACCCATTCATTTAAATATGATTTTTTTTGTGAAAAGTGTTTTCTAGCTGTTTTCAGAGTTTCTGAGTCTTCTTTGGCACGTAGACTCCGAAGTATTTTATATTGCCTGAAATTACTTTAAATGGGATTTCTCTTTGTAGCTATTGCTCCCATTTTGCTAGTAATTATATATTTATACTGAGGATTTGTGTGGGTATATTTTATATCCTGTGACTTTGCTAATGTTGTTAATTGTTTGTAATAGTTTTTTGGATAATTTTGTAGGATTCTCCAAGTATACATGCCATCATGTCATCTGAAAAGAATGAGAGTTTTGTGTCTTTCTTACCAATTCTAAATCCTTCAATTTCTCTTTTCTCTTATTACTGAAACTAACATTTCTAATATGATATTGAATAGCAATAGTGATAATGGGTCTCCTTGTTTCATCCCTGATCTTATTGGGAATGCCTCTACCATATCCCCATTGCATTAAAAAAAGTTTGTTGATGTTTTCAGATAGATGATGTTTATCATTCTAAGGAAGAATCCATTCATTCCTACTCTGTCTAGTGTTTTTAGGAGGAATGGGTGCTATATTTTTCAAAGGCTTTTTCAGCATCTATTGAGATAATCATATAATTTCTCTTAGGTTTGTTATTGACATAATCAACTATACTAACAGTTTTTCTAATATGGAGCCAACCCTGCATTTCTGGGATAAATCCTGCTTGGTCATAGTATATTATCACTTTGCTAAGATTTTATTTAAGTTTTTGCATTCATATTCATTAGGGAAATTGGTCTATAATTTTCTTTCTCTGTTTTGACTCTTCCTAATTTAGGTATCAGTGTCATAGGTGTTAAGCAGAGTTCATTCTTCACCTATTTTTCCAAAAAGTTAACATAGAATTGGAAACAATTGTTCTTTAAATGTGTAATAGAATGCACTTGTGAATGCATTTGACCCTGGAGATTTTTTCTTATGGTGTTCAATGGTGACTTGCTGAATTTCTTTTTCTGAGATAGGGTTATTCACGTAATAAATTTTTTCTTCTTTTTAACATGGGAAACTAATATTTTTAAATATTCATCCAATTCACTTAGTTTTGGGAAAAATAATTCAAAATAATTAGTTCACTGTCCTCATTGTCAGTGAGTTCACCTTTTTCATTTATGATACTATTAATTTGGTTTTCTTTCTCTTTTTAATCAAAGTAACCAAAGATTTATCAATTTTATTGTTTTTTCCCCTACGGCCAACTCTTAGTTTTATTTATTAGTTGAATAGTTTTCTTCCTTTTGATTTAATTAATCTCTCCTTTAATTTGTAGAATTCTAATTTTGTAGTTAATTGGGTTTCTTTAACTGGTTCTTTCTCTAATTTTTTTAGTTGCATGCGTAGTTCATTGATTTCTTCTTCTTTATTTCATTCATGTAAGCATTTAAAAATATTACATAACCCCTAATAACTGCCTTGGCTGTATTCCATAAGTTTTGGTATGTTGTCTCATTATTGTCATTATCTAGGATGAAATCATTAATTCTATCTATGATTTGTTGATTGATCTAATCATTCTTTAAAGTGAGGGTTTTTTTTAAAATTTCCAATTAGTTTCCGGTCTATCTCTCCACGACCCATTATTGCACATGATTTTATTGCATTCTGATCTGAGAAGGAAGTATTCCCTATCTTTCTGCATTTGATTATAAGGTTTTATGCCCTAGTAAATGGTCAGTTTTTGTGTAAGTACTACAGAAAAAAATATATTCCTTTCTGTACCCTTTCAATTTTCTCCAAAGATCTATCATGTCTTAGTATTCTACCATTCTATTTACCTCCTTAAATTCCTTCTTGTTTATTTTATGATTAGATTTATCTAAATGTGAGAGAGGTAGGTTGAGGTCTCCCTTCAGTAGAATTTTGCTGTCTTTGTCTTCCCGTTATCCAGCTTCTCCCCTAAGAATTTGGATTTTATACTTCTTGGTGAATATATATTTAGTATTGAAATTGCTTCATTGTCTATGATACCTTTTAGGAGACTATAGTTTCCTTCCTTATCTCTTTTAATGAGGTCTATTTTTGCAGGTGCTTTGTCTGAGATAAGGATTGCTATCCTTGCCTTTTTTACTTCAGCTGAAACAAAATATATTCTGCTCCAACCTTTACTCTCACTGTTTCAAATGAGTTTCTAGTAAGCAGCATATTGTAAGATTCTGGGTTTTAATCCATTCTGCTATTTACTTGCATTTTATGGGAGAGTTCATCCCATTCACATTCAAAGTCATAATTACTAAATTTATTGCCCTCCTTGCTATCTTACCTCTATTTGTATTCACCCTTTTAACCTTATCCATATGCCCTAATATTTCGCTTCTGAATACCAACCAACTTCAGTGTGTTTGCCCTCCTATATCCAACCCTCCTCCCTTTCTTTCCCCTTTCCCTTTGCACCTTCTTCCTTCCCTTTCTTCTGTAAACTCTTCTTTCCATCCTCCTCCCCCTCACCCCTCATCCTTCCCCCTTTTAATACTTGAGAATTAAGAAATGTTTCTTAACGGAGTGTCTGTATATTAATCCTTCTTTGAGCCAAATCTGATAAAATTCATTAAGATTTAGGTGGTTCAGGGGCAGCTAGGTTGCACAGTGGATAGAGCACTGGCCCTGGAATCAGGAGTACCTGAGTTCAAATCCAACCTCAGACATTTAATAATTACCTAGCTTTGTGGCCTTGGGAAAGCCACTTAACACCATTGTCTTGAAAAAACTTAAAAAAATGATTTAGGTAGTTCTCACCTCTTTCTTATTCTCTTCTATTGCAGTAGGTACCTTGTACTTCTCTATGCAATGTGATTTATCCCATTCAATCTCCTCTACTCTCCCATCTCTTTATTATCCTCCCTTTTTAAGAGTACACTGTATTTAAATCATTCTATCAGTTATGGACAAGTCATGAGTTTCCATTATTTCTGGCTAAATATAGTCTCTCTAATAGAGTTACAATACTCAAGAGTTATAAAAATCTTTCTCCCAGGTAGAAATATAGCCAGTTTCATCTTATTAAATAACAAATTTTTTCTTTTTCATTTTTGTTACCTTTTTATGTATCTCTTGAATCTCCTGTTTGGAGTTCCAATTTTGTATTAAACTCTGGTCTTTTCATTAGGAAAATTTGGAAGTCTCCTATTTTCTTAAAAATTCATCTTTTAGCCAAAGAGAAAATTGTGTATTCACATTGGTATAGCAATACCACCACTAGGTCTGGATTCTAATGATATCATAAAAATGGAAAAATACCTATATATACGCAATTATTTATAGCAGCTCTCTTTGTGTAGTGGCAAAAAATTGGAAATTGAGGAGATATCCACCAATTAGAGAATGGCTGAATAAATTATGAAACACGAATGTGATGGAGTACTATTGTTCTATAAGAAATCATGATCAAGGGGCGGCTAGGTGACACAGTGGATAAAGCACCTGCCCTGGAGTCAGGAGTACCTGGTTTCAAATCTGGTCTCAGACCCTTAATAATTACCTAGCTGTATGGCCTTGGCCAAGCCACTTAACTCCATTTGCCTTGCAAAAAAAAAAAAATAAAGAAATCATGAGCAAGTGAACTTCATGAGCAGACCAGCAGTAGAGAAGTAAACAGGGAGGCATCCAGGTCCAGCACAGAAAGCAAATTATGAAGGCCAGTATCTCAGTTACAACTAGGCCAGGCAACCCCAGCACAGGGAGTAAGTGTCAGCTCCTAAGACCCCAATACAGAAAGCTAGTTACTAGAACCATGGCCCCCAAGACAAGAAACTTGGAACTGTGCCCCCATGAACTAAAAGAACAATTCAACATTTTTTTTAATGAGTAAATAAGGGGCAACAATATGGTACAGTGAATAGAGCACTGTTCCTGGAGTCAGGAGGACCTTAGATTAAATCTGACCTCAGACACTGAACAATCAGCTAGCTGTGTGACCTGTGACCTTGGGCTAGTCACTTAACCCCATTACCTTGCAAAAATAAGCAATTAACAAGCAAACAAGCAAAAAATATAAAACCCAGACATAGAAATCTACTATGATAATAGGGAAGATCAAAACAAAAACTCAGAAGAAAATGACAAAATGCCTACAAGTGAAACCTCACAGGTGAGTATGAATTGGTCTCAAGTCTAAAAAAGTCCTCTTGGAATAGTTTTAAAAGAATTTTAAAAATCAAGCAAATAGGTAGAAGAAAAATTGGAAAAATAAATGAGAGTTGTTTATGCAAGAGTGAATAAGCAGCTTGGAAAATCAAATTAAAAATGGAACAGGTAAATGGAGGGGAAAAAAACAGAGAAAACACCTCCATAAAAAATAAAATGCTTGATTATAGTAATCTGTTGTTTGATAAAGAGTCCAGCTTTGGGGATAAAAACCTCTCTTCAATAAAAACTGTTGGGAAAATTGGAAGTTAGTATGGCAGAAACTTGAATTGGGCCAACATCTCACACTCTATACCAAGCTATGATCAAAATAGGTATAGGATTTAGGCATAAAAAACAATATTACAAGCAAATTAAGAGATCAAGGAATAATTTACCTGTCAGATGTATGGAAATGGAATCAGTTTACAACTAAGGAAGAGATGATTAAAAACAAACTTGATTACATTAAATTAAATTTTATTTAGATTTATATTAAATTTGATTACATTAAATTAAAAACCTTTTGCGCAAATAAAACCAGTATAAGAAAAATTAAAAGAAATTTAGTACATTGGGAAACAATTTTTGCAACTGGTATTTCTGACAAAGGACTCCTTTCTGAAATATATATAGAACTGAGTCAAATTTATTAAAAAAAACCATTCCCCAATTGACAAATGGTCAAAGGATATGTGAAGGCAATTTACAGATGAGGAAATCAAAGTGACGCATAGTCATATGAAATATTGCTCTAAATCTTGCTGATTAGAGAAATGTAAATTAAAGTATCTCTGAAGTACCACCACATACTTCTGAGACTGGCCAGTATGACCAGAAAAGACAATGATCAATGCTGGCAGGTATGTGGGAAATCTGGGACACTAATACATTGTTGGTGAAGCTGTGCACTCATCCAACCTTTCTGGAGAGCAATTTGGAGTTATGCTCAAAGGGCAATAAAAATGTGAATACCATTTGATCAGCAATACCACTACTGGGTCTATACCCTGAAATGATCATGAAAAAAGCTAAAAACAGCACTTGTACAAAAAATCTTCGGAGCAACACTGTTTGTGGTGACAAAGAATTGGAAATTGAGGGGATATCCATCAATTGGGGAATGGCTGAACAAATTGTGGTATATGTATGTTATGGATCACTATTGTTCTATTAGAAACCAGGAGGGATGGGAATTCAGAGAAGCCTGGGAGGATTTTCATGAACTGATTGAGATGAGAAGAACCAGAAGAACATGGTATATCCTAACAGCAGCATGGTGCTGATGATCAATTTTGATCATTTGTTCAGTGCAACTATCAGGGTCAGTTTTGGCATTTCTGCAATAGAGAATGGCATCTGTATCCAAAGAGGGAATTGTGGAGTTTGAACAAAGACCAAAGATTTTTACCTTTAATTTTTAAAAAATGTATTTTATTATATAATTTAATATCTCTTATGTTTTATTTTTTCCTTAAGGATATGAATTCTCTCTCAACACATACAATTATGATCAATGTATAGCATGGAAACAATGTAAAGACTATCAGACTGCCTTCTGTAAGGGGTGAGGCAGAGAAGTGAGATTGGGGGAAAAACTGTAAAATTCAAAAATAAATAAACAAAAAAATTAAAATTAAATAAATAAATAAAAACAAATAAACAAAGAAATAGATGGACAGCTAAATAAATAAACAAATAAATAAATAAATAAAGTTGTTCAAATGGGGCAAAAAGTTCACTGAAGAACACAACTTCCTTAAAAGTAGAATTGATCAAATTGAAATGGAGATACAAAAGCTAATTAAAGAAAATAATTCCTTCAAAATCAGATTAGGGAAAATGAAAGCTAGCAAGAAATCAAGAATCAATCAAAAAGAATTGGTCAAACAAAATCCAAAGAATAAAGAAAATGCAAAATGTAAAATACTTCATTAAAAAAAAACTGACCTGGAAAATAAATCCATGAGAATTAATTTAATAATTATTACACTCCCTTGAATCAATAATTTAAAAAATATGGACATTATTTTTCAAGAGATTATCAAGGAAAACTGCTCTGACATCTGAGAATCCAGAGGGTAAAATAGTTATTGAAAGAATCCACTGATCAGCGGAAGAGATGCCAAAATGAAAACTCCAACTCAGGTAACTAAACTGAAGAATTATCTCAAGGATAAAATACTGCAGACAGCTAGGAAAAAATCAAATATCAATGTATTTGGAGTTTCAACATTAAAAAAGATAGGAAGTTTAATGATAGTCATTAAAACAAATTATCTTTCATTGGAACCAAGAACTGAATTTTTAATATATAACCTACATCAGATTGCTTGCTATCTTTGGGTGGGGGCAAGATGAATGTTGAAAATTATCTTTACAAATAATTGATACAATACATAAATTTATAATAAAAAAGAATAAGGTTCTGCTTCCATGGTGGAGGGTTCACTGTCCTAAGCTTTAGGAGTTTTGTACAACTATTTTCAGAGATAATTCTAGGCATCTATAAATTTTTTCAAGGTGATGTGATCCTTGGAGATATGTTTGCTACACTTCTATTTTGCCCTCTATTCTGTCAGTGACCACAAACATTCTTTTTTTTTTTTTTCTCCAAAGGAACTATGAGGAGAAAACCTGCTCCCCTGGGCCTGCAAGCTCTTGGGTTCTAGGACTGATCCACACTTGGGGCTGCCACCCAGGACTGTCACCCTGATCTCAGTATAAGCAAAGCACCAGAGTCTTGCCTCTGTGCTAGCAAAGAGATTCCTATAATCTTCTTCTGGCTAGTCTTCTACCTCCTTACCTTCTGTGGGCTGAGAACTTTGAAAGCAGACTATACCACCAGTGATTCACTGGCTACCAAGATCAACTCCTTATTTACTTAGCCCAAGTCGTTGTTTACACAACCTGTGTTGGTTTATAGGTGTGGCAAAGCTGTCCTGCCAAACTTCTGAGTCTTTGGCATCTCTGAACTGAGACTAAGGTCTAGAAACTTCCACTACTGCTACTGAATCTGTCATCCTGAGAGGTGCTCCTGATGTGCTAAAACTGTGTGTACACTGGGGAAGCCTATCTGGACTGTGTTCTTCTCTCACTCTGATGCAACAGACCTTTTCTGCCAGAAGATATTTTGAACTGGAATATTGTTTTATTTTGCCTTTCTGTAAGCTCTGCAACTCTAGAATTAATTTAGAGTCAAAATTTAAAATATTCAAAGAGGTTTGAGGAAGAGCTCAGAAGAGCCTTGTCCTTCCTCTGACACCTTGCCTCTGTCTCCTCTAACCTCAGATTGTCTTTCTTGAAAGGTCACAAAAGTGAGAATCACAGTCAAAATTTGAAGCTGGATCCTCTAAGTCCACAATAAGTGGACTTTGTTTTGGTTTGTTTTCCCCAAAATGCAAGAGGTACCAGAGAAGACCTTTAATTTTCGGTAAATGACTAAAAGGATTTTCAAACATATTTGCTAAGTTTTACTTCATACACCAACCAGGACAACTCAGATCCAGAATGTAGTTTCAAATGTAATCCCTCTAAATGAGACTGGGATAATTAATGATCTTTGCTTAACTTCTAGTCTGAAGGATCAGTGTTCTCAATATGGTGAAAAGTGAGCAAAGAGCAAGAATGCATCAAGATGTGTATATCTTGATTTATTGGTGGATGGAAAACTATATCAATATTTATTATATGTTTTATTACAATTGCAAGTAGGTACATTTATGAATTTTACATTAAAATTATAAAGGATTTCATCAATAAATATTTGTATATAAGATGTTGCATTATTTTATAGTAATTTTTTATTAGTTTCTATACTGTTACCCACAAAGCAATCCAAAAAAATTCTTAGTATTATAAAATAAAATCTGAATGAACAGAATCACCTGGACATTTTGAACACATTGCTCCAAAATATTTCCAACTCTAAACTTTTATGATTTTATGGTTATGATTAGGTTACTAGTTCACATTAATGATAAAAATATCTAATATATTACCATTTTAAAGACTCCTTTATGGTGCTTCATTTCATTTTATTTTATTTCAGTGGATTTCTATTGCTTAGGAATTGAATGAGTAATTAAAATAAATTAATGCATTCTAAAAATTATTAATTTTCATTTAAATATTTTTATTGCATATGTCATTTCATCTAATCCTCCCAACAACCCTATGAGTTAGGTGCTATAATTATTCTCATTTGCCAACAAAAAAAATTGAGTCATGGAGCAGTTAATTAAAGTAATTTACCCAGGGACAGCAAAGCAGTGTTTGAGATAAATTCCAAATTCAGACATTTCTTATTCTAAGACCCATTCCTTTACCAGTGGACTATCCAGTTTGTAGTTCTGAACATTAAAGTATATGGTAGCAGAACAATTATATGCAGAGAAAAAGGTGGAAAACAACATTAGATTCCTTTATAATTTTGTAATTCATTTATTAGATGGATAAATAGGTAATGAGAAATATGATGAAATTGAATAACTTTGGAGAATTCATTTGATAATATTTAGAAAATGAGAACAATATATGCTCATACGGTTTTAACAAAACAAACCTAAACCAAATTCTTAAAGATATTCAAATATTACATCTAGAATTTCACTTTAAGAATTATGTCAGAAATTGGAGTTAGAAGTTATTTACAGAATAAATTAAAAATAAATAGGTTCTATTTAAAGACTTCTAAGATATGTGATTAGATAGGATTATATACTAAATGGTTTTTGACAATAAAATTTGATAATAAAATTATATTGTAGCCCTAAAATGATGAATTTCTTTTGAAACTTACTTGAAAGAGAACTCTTTCAGATGTCAAAAGTGAAAAAAGACATTTTTCTTATTACTATAAATACTATAGAGAATACTCATATTGTATAGCTAACTTCAAATTATTTTAAATTTGTTACTTTAAAGGACTTCTGGGGTGGAGCCAAGATGGTGGCAAAGTGAACATGTTCCCAAAGCTTTTCCCTACTAAAGATAAATGAAGCCTCTATTCTGATATTCCCACCAAGAAATACAGATTCCCACCAAGAAAAAGATAAGAATCAAAGAAGTTTTCAACAGTAGTCATCATGGAGGATCTTCAGTGAATGTCTGTCTCTAAAGGAGGGATAGGGGAAGTAAAACCCAGGAGGTGGGAGAGCAGGAAAGCCAACAGGAGGCTTTTAACCACAGAACAATGCAGGTCCTGGCAGTCTGTCAATAGAAGACATTCCAGAAGTTGGATGGGAAGCCATCAGGAAGGATCCTAACCCCAACCAAAGTCTAAATCTTGGGAACATGGGGCAAAAGACAGGACTGGGTCAGGAACAAACCACTGCTAAGTCAAAACTTGAACATAAAGGAGGCTTAGACTATGTAGGCAACAACTTGGCAAACAACAAACTAGGGATCAGACTACAGTCACAGCAAAAAAAAAAAAAAAAAAAGCTTGGATCTATACCCCCCATATCCTAGGAGTAGTGCTAAAATAACAAAAAAAGATGACCAAAAGAGCTAAAATATCACTCAGAGAAAATTACAAAGAGGCAAAAATGCCATGTCTGAAGAAGAAACTAGTGAAAAATCACTCATAGGGAAGTATCAAAACAATCTAGAAATTGAACTTAAATGCAAATGCTCATCAAAGAACTTAAAACAGAATTTAAAAAGCAAATAAGAGAGTTAGAATAAAAATGGAAAAAAGAAATGAGAGTCATGCAGAAAAAGTATGAAAAATTCGTGAGAGAATTCAACACCTTTAAAAAGGTAACACAAGGTGACTGGAGAAAATAAAACCCTACAAACTAGAATTGAACAAATAGAAACCAATGAATCTACAAGACTACAAGATTCCATCAAACCAAACAAAAAGGTTGGAAAAAATGAATAAAAAGTAATGTATCTTTTAGGGAAAACAAATCACCTGGAAAATAGACCCAGGAGAGACAATCTATGAATCATCAAACTACCAGAATGCCTACATCCAAAAAAGAACTTGGAAAACATCATGTAAGAAATTAAAAGGGAAAACTGTCCAAATCTCTGGAACAAGAGAACAATATAATCTTTGAAAGAATACACAGAAACCCTCTAGAGAGAGACTCCAGGATAAAAAGTCCAAGGGTTGTTATAGGTAAATTCCAGAACCCAAATAAAAGAGAGAATATTGCAAGCATCAAAAAGAAAACAATTCAAATACAAAGGAAAGACAATCAGACTCACACAGGATCTATCAGCCTCAACACTGAAGGATCAGAATACCTGGAATACCATATATCAAGGGCAATGGACCTGGATTACAACCCGGATATACTACTCTGTAAAATTCTGTATATACTGTCAGAGCAAAAGATGGATGTTCAACAAAATAGAGGACTTTCAGAATTTCCTGACACAAAGACCAGAACTGAACAGATATTTCAATTACCAAATACATGACTGTAGAGTTGCATAAAAAGGTAAATGAAAAGGCAAAGGGGGAAAAAAAACAAAATATAATAAAATAAATGTGGGCTAAGACCATCAAATTGGATACAACCCTAAGAGGTAAGATATAACACTTCTAGTTTTTTAGAACTTTACTTCTCTTGGGATAATTAAAGGGTCTGATATAATTGAAAAGACTGAACTTAAAGGATATGGGTATACTTAGGTCCAAGATGACAACATTATGTTTGAGACAAAAAGCACTAATGAAAAGCTGGGGTCTTAATTTTAAATCTAAGTGTCTCTATCTATTGACCCACTTTAATCCTACTGTTCTGATAAAAAAAATTAACACTAATGAGGGTGTCATAAACTGGGCTGTCCTGAGTCAGTGTCTCCCATAACTTATAATCATTTATAAAGTTCTAAGGTGAGACCTTCAGAGTCTCCTAGTACTTAGAGCTCTTTAAGATTCTTGTAGTTAATTAGATCAGGATTTGACTTATTCTATCCTTCACTTAACAAGGGGGCTATGTACCCTAGGTAGGGAGGGGAGGCAAAGTGTAAGAGAAAATAGATCATGCTTCACTTAACAAGGGATTAAGTACCCTGAGTGGGGAGAGTGAGAGCAAACTTTAAAATATACACATGCATATGAATGAAAAAAAATTTTTTAAGTTTTAAAAATCCATAACTTTATTTGATTCTTGAAGTAAAATGAAAATTTATAACTGACATGATATATCTACATGTTTGTATTCATATAAACATAGTTGTCGACATTTTGCATAAATAAGAAAAGTGAATATTGGAGAAGTTGACAATGGTTATGGTGATGATAGTTGCAATTTACATTGCATTTTAAGTTTGGCAAAATATTTACGTAAGTATTTATATTTTTATCCCTTCATCAACCCTGTGAAGTAGGTGCTTTAAATATTTCCATTTTAAAGTTGAGGAAGTAGAGACTGAGAAAAAGGTCATTCAACTAATTAATATTTATGGTAGAATTCAAACTCAGATTTTTCTGACTCCAGGTCCAGCATTCTAATTCATCATATTACCTAATATTGGTTGAAAACTTCAGGTTCACATCAAAAGTGTCACTTGAATTTTGATATTCTGATTTCAAATCCATTTTTATTCATCTCTTCATTTGCCAAGAAGTTACCATATTAAATCACTTAGTGATCCATACCTAGTCTTATGCCAGAGGAGAAACAAAGGCAACTATGAAACCACACCTGACCTCAAGGAGCATATATTATTCAAGGGAGACAAATTATACATAGAAAATAAACTCATCATCCACACAAAGAAATTTCCAGGGAATAGTATTACAAACTAAGGACACAGGAGAATATTCCTTTATAAGATGGCATTTGAATTTTATTTTGAAGACAACTAGTGACTCTAAGATGCTGAGATGAGGACAGAATATATCATAGTTTTGGTGTCAATTTATACATTGTTTAAGAAAGCCTCACTACCTCTTCCTTGCCTAACTACAATTTTATTTGGAATACTTTCACTCTTAATTGTTTGTATTTCAAAGTTTTTATTGTTTTTTTTCTGGATTTTTTGCAAGGCAATGGGTTAAATGACTTGTCCAAGGTCATGTAGCTAATTGAATGTCTCAGATCTGATTCCAGGGCCAAGAGCTCTATCCATTGTGCAACATGGTCACCCCCAGAGATTTAATCAATGAGAATAATCTGTTTTTTTATTTGAATGAACGGAATTATTCAACTCAAAGATTAAAAAAAAATGGATGATGTAGAAGGATACTAACAATATTCATTCTCAAAGTATAAATAATTGTGAAAGATGACAATGGGTTTTGGATTTTTTCAATATTTTTTCCATTTATTTGGAAAGACATTTTCCTATTCATCCATCCATCCATTCATTTATTATTTATTTATTTAATTCTCTAAATTGAATGTGTTGAGAGAAAAATCATATCTTTAAGGAAAAAAATGAAGCATAAGAGATAGCAAAACTACATAATAAGATAACAGTTTTTTCCTCCTAAATTGAAGGTAATAGTCTGGTCTTTGTTCAAACTCCACAATTCCCGCTCTGGATACAGATGGTATTCTTCATTGCAGATACAACCAAATTGTCCCTCATTGTTGCACTGATGGAACTAGGAAGTCCATTAAGATTGATCATCAGTGCCATGTTGCTGTTATGGAGTACAATATTCTTCTGGTTCTGTTCATCTTTCTCACCATCAGTTCATGCAAATCCTTCCAGCATTCCCTTAATTCCCATCCCTGCTAGTTTCTAATAGAATAGTGTTCCATAACAATGGATTGGAACATGGGAAGGTGAGGGGGAATGAGTGAGCCTTCATTCTCATCAGAAATGGCTTATAGAGGAACATTGACAGATACTAGGGTAGAAATCTAACTTACCCTAGCGAAAAATGAGAGGAAATGGATGAGAGAAGGGGGAATGGGGTAAGGGAAGGTGATAGAAGAGAGGGAAGATCATATGAGAGTGTAATCATATACAATACACTTCTGAACAGGGTTAGGGTTAGGATTTTTATTTGCTTTCAGACTTCACGGTTCTTTCTCTGAATATGGATAGTATTTTCCATCACAAATACCTTAGAATTGTCTTTGATCATTATCCTGCTGTACTACTGAGAACAACTAAAGCTATCATAGTTGTTTGACATGCTATATTACTGTTAATGTGTATAATGTGCTCCTGTTTCTACTCACTTCAATCAGCATCAGGTCATGCAAATTGTTCCAGTTTTTTCTGTAGTTCATTCACTTATGGCTTCTTACAAAAAATATTCCATCATATTCATATAACATAGTCAGTCATTCTCCAATTAGTGAACATCTCCTCAATTTTCAATTCTTTGCTACCACAAAAAAATAGTTGCTATATTTTTGTACAGGTTGTTCTTTTCCCCCTTTTATGATCTGAATTATAGCCTTATAATGGCATTGCTGGATCAAAAGGATATGCAGTTTTATAAGCATTTGGGCCAAGTTCCAAATTGTTCTCTGAAATGGTTGGATCAGTTCACATGCCATCAAAAGTTCAGTAGAGTCCAAATTTTCCCATATCCCCGCCTACATTTATCATTTTCCTTTTCTGTCTTATCAGCCAATCTGTTAGGTGTGAGGTGGTACCTCAGAGTTATTTTAATTTGCATTTCACTAATCAATAGTGATTCAGAGTTCTTTTCAAAAGATTGTAGAAATGCTATCTTAAATTTCTCCATCTGAAAATTTACTCATTTCCATTAACCATTTCTCAGTGATGAGTGACTTCTATTCTTATAATTTTGATTCAATTTTCTATATATTTTATAAATGAAAATGATAAAAAATGCTAGCATTCTACTTTTATTCAATTTTTACTTTGCTTCAATTATTTTTGTGGGTTTTTTGTTTATTTATTTTATATTATGATAATAATGTTTTTGTGAGAGTAATCATACACTCCCTCACTCCCCAAATGATGAGAAACCTCAAGAATAGATAAAGAAAAAAATGTACTTCAGTCTGTGTTCAGATGCCAAAGGCTTTCTCTGGGATGAGTTTCCTTTCCCATCATAGCCACCAGAGAAGTTGCTTCAATATTTTTCCCACAGTTGCTATTACTAGCTGTATTTCCCTCCACTCTATTCCTCCCCACTCTCATCTATTCCATTCTATCTCTCCTTTCAGCCTGTCCTTGTTCAGAAGTGTGTTGTATCTGATTACCCTCTCCCATGATCTTCCCTCTCTTCTATCACCTTCCCTCACCCCATTCCCCCTTCTCTCATCTATTTCCTCTCATTTTTCTCTTGGGTAAGTTAGATTTCTACTCTAGTAACTGTCAATGTTATTTCCTTTCTGAGCCAATTCTGACGAGAATGAAGGCTCACTCATTCCCCTTCACCTTCCCCTGTTCCACTCCATTGTAAAAGTTTTTCTTGACTCTTATGGGAAAAATCATCTTTTTTTAAGTTTCTGCAAGGCAATGGGGTTACATGGCTTGCCCAAGGCCACACAGCTAGGTAATTATTAAGTGTGTGAGGCTGGATTTGAACTCAGGTACTCCTGACTCCAAGGCCAGTGTTCAATCCACTGTGCCAGCAAGCCACCCCTTATGTGAAAAATCTTAACCCCTTCTTCTTCTCTTTTCCTCTTACTCCCAGTACTTTCCTATCACCCAAATGACTCCAACAATTTACTATATTATACCATTATATTCAGCTCCTTCCTGTGCTTTGTCTATTTATGCTTCTTCTAACTGCTGTTATGAATGAGAATGTTCATATGAGTTATCAGTATCTTCTTACCATGCTGGAATATAAACAGTTCTACATCATTAAGTTCCTAATAATTTTTCCTTTTCGTTCATCCCTTCTATGCTTCACCTGATACCTGTACTTAGAAATCAAGCTTTCTGTTCAGCTCTGGTTGTTTCAATAGGAAAGTCTGAAAGTCCCCTGTCTCATTGAAAGTCCATCTTTTCCCCTCAAAGAGGATGCTCAGTTTTGCTTGGTAGTTGATTCCTGGTTGTAAACCAAGATCTTTTCCCTTTGAGAATATCATATTCCAAGCGCTATGAAACCTTAATGTAGATGCTGCCAGATCCTGTTTAGTCCTGACTACAGAGCCATGATGGTTAAATTGTTTCTTTCTGGTAGCTTGTAGTATTTTATCTTTGATTTGGGAATTTGTGAATTTGGCTATAATATTCCTGAGAATTTTTCTTTTGAGATCTCTTTAAGGAGGGGATCGGCGAATTCCCTATATTTTTAATTGATCATCTTCAAGGACCTCAGGACAATTTTGCTGTGTTAATTCTTATTTTTTGTTTGTTTTTGCGAGGCAAATGGGGTTTTAAGTGGCTTGCCCAAGGCCACACAGCTAGGTATTTATTATTAAATGTCTGAGGTCAGATTTGAACCAAGGTACTCCTGACTCCAAAGACGGTTCTCTATCCACTGCACCAACTAGTTGCCTCTGCTGTGTTATTTCTTGAAGAAAATGAAGTCTAGGCTCTTTTCTTGGTCATGACTTTCAGGTTGCCCAATAATTTTTAAACTATTTCTTCTGGATCTGTTTTCATGGTCAGTTGTTTTTCCACTGAGATATTTTACATTTTCCTCAATTTTTTTTTTGTTTTTATAGTACAATTTTATTTCTTCCTGAGTTCTCACAAAGTCATCAGCTTCCTTTGGTTCCATTCTGCATTTGAAGGAGTTTTTTTTTTTCAGAGAGCTTTTTAATCTTCTTTTCCAGTTGGCCAGTTCTGCTTTTTAAAGCATTCTTCTCCTCATTGCCTTTTCTGCTTCTTTTTTTCCATTTGACCTACACTGTTTTTTAATATATTGTTTTCTTCAGTATTTTTAGTATTTCTTTCACCAAGTTACTGACTTGGATTTCATGATTTATTGGCATCATTCTCATTTCTCCTTCCATTTTTTCCTCTACTTCCTTTAATTGCTTTTCAAAGTCTTTTTTTTAACTCATACATAGCCTGAGCCTATATTCTATTTCTCCTGGAGGTTTTAGAAACAGAAGCTTCCATTTTGTTGTCATCTTAGTATATATTTTGGTCCTCCATGGGATCAAAGTAATTTTCTATGGTCCGATTCTTCTTTTTCTGCTGTTTGCTCATTTCTTCAGTCTGTGACTGAATTACTGCAGTTTCAAGGCTTTGAGAGGTATTTTAGGACAATCCAAAGGGATCTTAATTCCCCCTAGGTCTATATGAGAGGCTCTCTTGCCTGTGTTCAGGTCCTCCCCTCTGCCCTGGAGTTGTCAGGATGGTCCCTGCTCAGCTATGGTGATTGGGAAGCCAAACTGCAAACTAGATCTAAGCATGGGCAAACAGCTGAGTCCTGCCCCAGGGAGAGCAGAGAGATCTATGCTATCTCCCTGAAACCCCTTTACTATCTGTGTTCTGAGAGCTCTGAATGCCCTGGGTGACTCTGCTGAATAACTCTTTCTGCAGGTTCTCACTGCAGGGCTGCTCTGAGGCTGGAGCTCCACTCTGCACTCACTTTGGTGCAGCAGAATTCTCTCACCACCCCTTGAAGCTGTTTTTGATGATTAAACTGTCCCCCTCTACCACAGACCTAGGTGCCCTGCTCAGGTGTGCTGTGATCTGGCTGTGGGGTGGCGTTTTACAACCCCTGGTTCCTGTGGACAGATCTAACCTGGAGATCTTCTAAGTTGTCCTCGACTTTGGAATTGTATCACTTAGTATTTCTGTGGGTTCTGCTCCTCTAGACTTTGACTAGAGGCATAATTTAATGGCTTTGGGAGTTTTGAGGGAAACAAGTTTTTGGGAATTCCTATCTTCACGCTGCCATCTTGGCTCTGCCCTCTACTTTTCTTCTAATGGTGGTTGTACTGGTTTTGTTTGTACAAAAATGTTTTACTTTAATATAATCAAAATCATCCATCAGATATTTTATAACATTCTCTATCTCTTAATTGATCCTAATAGATCTGACAGATAAACTACTAATTTATCTCCTGATTCAATGCACAGGAATTTAGTCTTAAATAGGAGAATTGAGAGGTTAACATGTCCATATTCTAGTAATTTGGTAAATTTCAGAGACATGACTTGAATTCTATCCTTCCTTACATTAATGGATGCCCATTCATGGTTATTCCATAGTGTCTTCTCATGTTGCTAATTTTTATTGATTATGTTCTTTACTGATGGTGTCTTATTGCATTTGTTCATTGTCAATGAATGAAAAATAACTTCATGCTTCTATACTCAGAAGTAGATCAAAAGCTGTAAATGAGACTAAACATGTTTTTTCCTCCGGTCACAATTTCTAGAAAAAAATCCTTGAAACAGTTAATCATGAATTTCTATAGACCAATGACTATCTTGAAAAGAAATTTAAGAAATCAGCATGTTTCAGAAAAAGGGAAAACAAATCAAATCATCAAGAATTATAATCTAAACTGCATCAAGTAGCCATAACATAGTTGAAATACATTCATATTTGTCTTTCCAGAATTTCTGAGGTGGAAGCAGGATGTTGTTGTGAAGCTAGAAAGTTCCCAGAGCTTTTCCCAAAACTATTTCAAATGAAGGATCTACTACAGATTCAAACAAATGGAAGAGCTTCAGTAAAGGACTACCTCAGGCAGGAAAAAGAGGAGTATAGCCCAGTGTAGGTGAAAGAGCAGGAAAGTCAGAAGTAGTCTCTTAGCCACAGCATAGTTCAAGTCAAACCCACATTGTAGCAGGACAGCAGTGAGGGTACCAACCCCAGTTTGGAAGTCAAAGTTCAAGCCCTAGGCATACTGATACCACAGACTAGATTGGATTTACTTACCCTAAAAGAGAGAACAAACCATTACTTAGGTAATGCTATAGGCAAGTGTAAAGTCAGGGCTATCCTAAAGGAAACAAAGACAACAAAACTATCATGCTGGGGAACCAGGACAGCAACCTTCCTCTTTCAGAATTAGATAAATCTAACTGCATTGTAAACAATAAGGAAGCTAAGAAGGTGAATAGAATTTAGAAAACTTAGATATGATAGCTCTCTGGAGAAAATCGATTGGGAATAGAAAAGAATATACCTTTTTTTCTTGAGGACTAGCACCTATACAAAAATTGATTATGTACTAGGGCATAAAACTTTACAATCAAATGCAGACAGGTGAAAATATTAAAAACATCCTTTATTCATTTAAAGATGCAATAAAAATCATGTGTAACAAAGGACTATAAAGGACACTGGAAAGATAAACTAAAAATTAATTGAAAACTAAATAACAATATAAAGAATTACTGGATCAAATTAAAAACTGCAGAAACAATTTTATCCAAGACAATGACAATGATGAGACATCATATCAAAATTTGTGGGAAATACTGAGGAAAATTTAATTTCTCTAAGTGCTTATATGAATAAAATAGAGAAAGAGGAGACCAATGAACTGGGCATGCAACTGAAAAAGCTACAAAAATAACTGATCAAAAATCTCCAATGGGGCAGCTAGGTGGCATAGTGGACAGAGCACTGGCCTTGGAGGTGGGAGTACCTGGGTTCAAATCCGACCTCAGATACTTAATAATTGCCTAGCTATGTGGCCTTGGGCAAGCAAGCCACTTAACCCCATTGCCTTGAAAAATCTTAAAAAAAAAATCTCCAATAAAATATGAAATTAAAAATTCTATCAAAGGAGAAATTAATAAAATTGAAAATGAGATGAGTTATTAAATAAAAGTAGGAATTGGTTTTATGAAAAAAATAAATTAAATTGATAAATGGTTAAAAGAAATGAAGAGTAAAATAAAATAGAAAATAATCAAATAAAATAAGCAATTGGATAATCTGACTAAAAAACAATAGAAGAGAAAATTTCCAATATCAAAAAGAAGACGATGATCTCACCATCACTGAGGAAGAAAGTAAAGCAACAATACAGAGTTATTTTGTCCAACTATTGGTAAACAAATATGACAATCTAAATGAAATGAATGGATATTCAAAAATATATAAACTATGCAGATTAACCTAAAATGAAATAAAATACTTAAACCCATTTAAGTAAAAAAATAAAGAAACTATGAATAATCACCATAAGAAAAAAACCTCCAGGATCAGATAGATTTACAAGTGAATTCTATCATGCATTTTAAGGAACAATTAATTCCAATTCTATATAAACTACTTTAATACGTGAAGGAGTTCTGTCAAATTCCTTTTATTTTATGGTGCTGATAACCAAATCAAGAAAAGACAAAAAAAAGACAAGGAAAATATAGACCAATCTCACTGATGAATATTGATGAAAAATTTCAAATAAAACTTTTGTAAAGAGATTACAAAAAGTAATACTTGGATAATATACCATAATCAGGTAGGATCTATATGAGGTATGTAAGAATGATTCCATATTAGGAGACAAATACCATAATTGACTATATAAGCACCAAAACCAACAGAAAACATATGGTTATTTCAAAAGAAACAAAAAAACTTTGATAAAATACAAAAGCATTTACATTAAAAACACTAGAGTATAAAAATAAATGGAAGTTTCCTAAAAATGATCAGCAAGAATTATATATAATGGGGATAAACTAACAGTTGTTTATTTTCAGTAAGATTCAGAAAGAATTATACTCATTATCAGCAGCATTATTTATTATTGTATTAGAAATTTTAGTTCAAAGGGAAGTTAGGTGGTACATGGAATAGGGCACTGGCCCTGAAGTCACGAATATCTGAGTTCAAATCTGGCCTCAGACACTTCATAATTGCCTAGCTATGTTACCTTGGACAAGTCACTTAACCCCATTGCCTTGCAAAAACAAAAACAAGGAAAAAATAAAGAAATGTTAGTTCAGCAAAAAGAGAAGAAATTGAAGGAAATAAAATAGGTAATGAGTAGACAAAAATTTTCACTCTTTATAGACCATATGATGGCACACTTATAGACTCTCGAATATAAACTAAACAAATACTTGAAACAATTAACAACTTTGGTAAACTAGTAGGATATAAAATATAAATATAAAATAAATCCACATCAGCATGTCTATATATGACCAACAAAGTCCAACAGTATGAGAAAGAAGGAAAATTTCACTTAAAATAACTGTAAATAATTAGGAATTTATATGCCATGGAAAACTCAAAGCTATATGAACAAAATTACAAAATACTTTTCACGCAAATACAGTCAGATCTAAACAATTCATGATTAGGCTGAACTAGTATAATAAAAATGACAATTCCATCCAAATTAAATTATTTATTCAGTGTCATGGCTGTAAAACTACCAAAAATTATTTTACAGCTCTAGAAAAAATTAATATTCATTAGGGAGATTGATCTATAAGTTTCTCTGTTTTGGTTCTTCTTGCCTTATGTATCAACACCATGTTGGTGTCAATAAAGGAATTTGGAAGAACTCCTTCCTTTCCTATTTTCTCAAATAGTTAATGTAGAATAGGAATTAATGGTTCCTTAAATGTTTGGAAGAATTCACTTGTAAATCTATCTGGACCTGGAGACTTTTTCTTATGGAGTTTATTGATGGTTTCTTCAATTTCTTTTTCTTAAATGGTGTTATTTAAGTAATTTATTTCCTCTTCTGTTAATTTGGGCAGTTTGTAATTTTGTAAATATTCATCCAGTTCATTCATGTTATCAAATTTATTGGCATAGAGTTTGGCAAAATAATTCCAAATAATTTCTTTAATTTCCTCTTCATTTGTGGTTAGTTCACCATTTCCAGTTTTGATACTGGGAATTTGGTTATTTTTTTTAAATCAGATTAATCAAAGGTTTGTCTATTTTACTTGCTTTTTCATAGAAACATTTCTTAGTTTTATTAGATCAATGGTTTTCTTGTTTTCAGTTTTATTAATCGCCCCCTTGATTTTCAGAATTTCTAATTTGGTATTTATTTGGGGATGTTTAATTTGCTCATTTTTCTAGTTTTTTTTAAGTAACATTAGTTGCATGCCTAATTTATTGATCTCCTCTTTCTCTATTTTATTCCTATAGACATTAAAAGATATAAAATTTCCCCCAAAAAAGTGCCTTGGCTGCATTCCATAAATTTTGATATGATGTCTCATCATTATCATTTCTTGGATATAATTATTAATTCCATTATTTACTGTTTGATCCACCCATTCTTTAAAATAAAGTTATTAACTTTCAAATTAGTTTTTGGTTTATCTTTCCCTGATCCTTTATGACAATATAATTTTTATTGCATCATGGTCTTAGAAGTATGCATTTATTTTTTCTGCCTTTCTATATTTGATTATAAGGTTTTTGTGACCTAATACATGGTCAGGTTTGGTAAAGGTGTCATGTACTGCCAAGAAAAAAGATATATTATTTTCTTTACCCATTGTCTTCACCAAAGATCTATCATATCTAAGTTTTCTAAGAATTCATTGTCCTTCTTAAATTCCTTATTGTTTATTTTGCTGTTAGATTTATCTAGATCTGAAAGAGGGAGTTTTGAGAACTTCCAGTATTAAATTTTGCTGTCTATGTCTCCTTATAATTAACCCAGCTTTTCCTCTGGTAATTTGGATGCTATGCCACTAGGTGCATACATGTTTTTAATTCTATAGTTTCATTACAAATGGAACCTTTCAAGAAGATGTAGAGATTGATGGTTAATGAGATTGATTTTTGGTTTTACTTTTTCTGAGATTAGAATCACAACCCTAGGTTTTTTTATTTTTTTTTACTTCAGCTGAGGTATGATACATTTTGCTCCAACCTTATACCTTTATCCTATGTGTATTTCTCTGTTTCAAATGTGTTTCTTATAAACAACATATAGTAGGATTATGGTTTTTAATCCATTCTGCTATTTTTATAGTACAGTTCATCCCTTTCACATAGTTAAAATAACTAATTCTGTATTTCCCTCATGCTATCTTTTTTCCATTTATATATTTCTCTTTTCCTTTTCTCCTATTCCTCCTCACCAAAATGTTACTACTACTACTACCTCTCCCCTTTGATTTTTTTATTTTAAAAATTTAACTTTCACTTTATTTTCACTTATACCTTCCCTTTCTTTTTTTATCAGTCCCTTCTTTCCTTATCTTTCCCTTTCCCTGTCCCACTCCACCCCCACATGTAGATTAACCCAAGTGCTAATGTATTTTATTCCCTCATTGGGCTAAATCTATTGAATAGAATTTACTCAGCATTTACATTCTCCCTTCTTTCCCTCTAAAATTATAAAGCTTTTCTCCTCTTCCCTTGGAGTTATTTTTCACTAATATTATTAATCAAGAATTATCAATCACAATTTGATTATATGATTGTTTGATATGCTCATATTGTTATCAAGATACCATCACATATTGTTTACTTAATTGCTTGATAAGCAGCATTGACTCAAATTGCATCAAATTATAATCATAATCATCTTTTACCTTACCTTCTTTTCAAGTATTTTTCAAGTACACACTATTCTCTTCACCTGCCAAATTATCTAAAACCAAATCATTTCTTGAAATATTTGTGCTCCTCCCCTCCCCCAGACCTATTTTCTTTCATTTTTTTTATCCCCCCCCCCCATCCCTATCCAGGGTACTTAATATCTTGTTAATTGAAGCAAGGCCTATTCTCTTTCCCACTTTCCCCTTCCCTCCCCCCTCAGGGTACTTAAGCCCTAGTTAAGTGTAGCACAGTTTTAGTCAAACCCTGATCTAATTAACTATAAGAATCTTAAAGATCCCTAAGTACTGGGATGTTCTGCAGGTCTCACCTGAGGACTTTACAAATGATTGTAAATTACAGAGACACTGACTCCATACCTTGTAGTTTATGATGCCCTCATTAGACAAGGTGCTAAACACAGTGTGTTTAAAGGAATTGAAGGATGAGACCCTTAAGTTTAAAGTTAATATACCTGTTTTTTTCAGGGCTTTTTGTCTCAAACATAATGATGTCATCTTGGACCACTTAAATGGAGAGATAAGACCCAATTATACCTATATCCTTTAGGTTCATTTTCTTTGTATTTTTGCCCTTTAATTATCTTAAGAGAAGTAAGGTTCTAAAGAATTAGAAATACTTTATCTTCCCTTTAGGGTTATATACAATTTCATGGTCTTAACCAATATTTGTTTTGTTTTATCCTTCTTTACCCTTTTTTTTGGTAACACTGCAGTCATGTATTTGACAATTGAATTCTCTGTTCAATTATGGTCTATTCCAGCTCTTCTGATCTTTTACTGTTGAGGCTGATAGGTCCTGAGTGAGTCTTTTTTATATTTGAATTATTTTCTTTTTGCTGCTTGCAATATTCTCTCCCTTATTTGAGTGTTATGGAAGTTGGACATTACAGCCCTTGGCATTCTTATCCTGCGTTTTTTTTTTCCTAGAGAGATTCTGTGAATTCTTTCAATGATTATAATTTTATCTTGTTCTAGTAGATTTGGACAGTTTTCCTGCATGATATTTATCAGACTCTTTTGTTGGTCCAGGCTTTCTAGTAGTCTGATGTTTCTCTTCTGTTTTCCCTAAAAGGTACTTTATATTTCCTTCAGTTTTTTCAGCCTTTTTATTTCATTTGATGGAATCTTGTAGTATTGTAGATTCATTGGTTTCTATTTGTTCAATTCTAATTTTTAGGGTTTTATTTTCTTCAATTATCTTCTATGTCTTTCCCAATTGCTTATTTTTACTTTTAATGAAGTTGATATCTTTGGTAAACTTTTCATAATTTTCCCACATGTCTTTCATTTCTTTTTTGAATTTTCCTTCTCCCTCTCCTTTGGTTTTTAAATTCTTTTTTAAGCTCTTTGAGGAGCTTTTATATTTGAGTCCAATTTATAGACTGTTTTTATACTTCCTCTGTGAGTGATTTTTCACTGCTTTCTTCTTCAGAGATGGCACTGCTTTCATCTTTGTTTGTAAAGAAGTTTTTGATAGTGAGTGTTCTTTGAGATTTTTTGTTCTTTTGTGTTATTTCAGTTCTTCTCCTGTGATATAGGGAATATAGATACAAGTTTTTATTTTCTTGGTCCTGGGGTTTTATCCCTTGCTTGCTGTTGGCCAAGATGTTGCCTATGTAGTCCAGGTCTTGACTTTGCAGAGGTTTTTTCCCTCCTTTATATCCAAGTTCTGACTTAACACTGGTTTGTTCCCAACCCAGTTTTGTCTTTTACCTTGGTGTTTTCAGGGTTCAGACTTTGTTTAGGGTTGAGATCCTCCCTGTTGACTTACTATCTAGCTGCTTGGTTCTCTGTTATTGTTAAGCTGTTGGGAAGTGTCTTACACTGTGACTAAAAGCCTCCTGCTGGTTTTCTCTGCTCTCCTGCCTTCCAGACTTTACTTCCCCCTTTCCCCCCAAAGAGACAGACCTTCACTGAAGAGCCTACATGATGTTTACTGTTGAAAACTTCTTTGAATCTTCTCTTTTCCTTGGTGGGATCTGTAGTGTGAATGTCATAGTAGAGTCTTCATTTATCTTTGGTAGGGAAAAGCTCTGGGAGGATGTTAGCTTTGTGCTACCATCTTGGCTCCACCCAGGAAGTCTAGCCTTCCTCTTATTTCTAATTAATTTTTCACACCATTGCCTAGAAATTTGTAAAACAGGATTTCACATGTAGAACTATTACCAGATTTTCCTCTGCCATAGGGAGAGGAGAGGTAAGGGAAGGTGTTATGAAAATTGTGGAACTCATAAACTAGCAAATTGATAAATATTCTAAACTACCTTTGTATGTAATTGGAAAAATAAAAAATAATTTAAATGTTGAAAGAAAAATAAGAACAATCTTCCAAGTAAAAATATTTTACATTATATAACAGTACCATCAGTAAAACAATAGACATTTTAAAAATACCTATTTTGGACTGGGCATTAGTGGTGGTATTGTGAACTGATCCAACCTTTCTAGAAAGCAATTTGGAACTATGTCCAGTGGCTATAGATTTCACAATGGAACATAAAAGAAACAAAATGCAAAATTATGTACAGAATTGCTATATTAAGAAAAGAAATAAGAAATGATAAATAAAGAAAAAGCATTAGAAATAAGATGGGTTTGGGTGGCTAAGTGGCACAGTGGATAAAGCACCGGCCCTGGAGTCAGGAGTACCTGGGTTCAAATCCTTGATTTGAGTATGATTGGAGTATGTGGAAAACTATATGATTTAAGAAAATTTTTTTTCTGTAAGGTGAGGGGCTACATTATAAAAGGCTATGAATGTCAGTCTAAGGATTTTATATATAATCTGCGAAATGATAGGGAATCACAGAAGTTTATTGAGCAGGAAGGTGACATGGTTGAAGCTGAACTTTAGGAAAATCACTTTGACAAGTGAATAGAGAATAGATTGGTGTGGAGACAGAATTTTAATTCTTTCAAACTGACCAGCAGTTATTACAGTATTCTATGCAGGAGAAGATGATGATCTGCACCAGGATTGATAGAGTTAGAAAAGAAGGGAGCAAATTTAAGAGATAGTACAAAAACTGAAATCCACAAGTCTTATCAATAGATTGCATATGGGGGAGTGGGAGGGAGAGAGAGAGAGAGAGAGAGAGAGAGAGAGAGAGAGAGAGAGAGAGAGAGATGGGTGAATGGGTGAGACTGGGAAGAGTTAAGAAAGAACTACATTTACATTCAGCCTGGGGAAATCAGAGGATGGTGATGATTTCAGCAGTGATATAGAATTCTGTAAAGGTGTATATTCTATTTTTTGAGAAAATATAATGAATTCGTTTTTAGAAATGTTGAATCTAGCATGCTGGCATATTATCCTATTAGAAATGCTTTACTGGGGGTGGCTAAGTGGCACAGTGGATAAAGCACCAGCCCTGGAGTTAGGAGTACCTGAGTTCAAATCCGATCTCAGACACTTAATAATTACCTAGCTGTGTGGACTTGGGCAAACCACTTAACCCCATTGCCTTGCAAAAAAAAAAAATCTAAAAAAAAAAAAAGAAATGCTTGCCTGGAGGTCAAGAGAGGGAGTGGGGTTAGGATAAAGTGATTTGGGGAAATGAATAATCAGCAAATGAGAATTAAATCCATAGGAGTTGAGAAGATAATGTAGTCAAATAGTATAGAGAGAGACTTGAAGAAAACATAGGACAAAGTTCTGTAGAGCACTCATGATTGAAAATGCAAAGCAATGACCTAGTCTGAGGTAATTGCAAAAAGAGACTCACATTTACACTATCTTTAATTTAAAACTTTTCTTGTACCACGTTGATGTGACTGGAATTGCAAGTATTATTAGTTTGACCTTACAAACAATAAAGCAGGATAAAAAAAGTTAAATTATTTTCTCAAATTTATTTAGTTATCATTGTTCAAACACTTAATAAACTCAGATCTTTTGATGCTAAAATAGCCATCATAATTGGTAATTGAATTAGAATTCAGCTAAGTCACTATAGTCAGTCCTGTGATCCCAAAATGCTTTTGAATTTCTTTTAAAGAGTGCATACTTGTTTGTTTCGCTCAGAAATTTCTGTCCTATCTACAAATGAGGCCGACCACATCAATATTCCTTAAAAAATTACTTTATGGCAATTTGCAAATTCCCAAATCAGAGATTTTTTTGAGTTGCTACACTGGTAAATAGTAGATCCACAAATTTTGTGGCAGGATAATATTCCTAGAAAAGGCATAATTTTTTTAAAACATCATAAATATTGATATATTTAACCTCTAGAAAATAGGTTATGTTCCAGTAGCCATAAAAAAGAAATTTTTTGTTAGAGACTGCTGAAAATACACTTTTCTGCATACAAATATTTATAACAAAAATCTTAATTCTAATAACATGAACTTTTCCTAACACAGTAAACAAAAAATAACCCATAAAATATGGTATACAAAATAAACTTGGTAGCATGAAAAATATTTTCCTTACTAGTAATTCCTTAGAATTATTTGAACTGTTGGAATAACATCTCAATTAAAAAATATTTTCAAGCATTATTCATTTTTTTAGAATACATGGAATCTATAATACCAATTATACATTGCAAATAAAATTTTTAAAACTAAAATTTTTTTAACCTGAATCATATTTTCCAATGTGTTAGATGGTGGTTTGAGGTCATTATACTGTATGCTTTACTGTTTTAAACTTCTCTACATTTTCAGCCTCTTACAATTAAGAGAAAGGTTGTTGGAACATCGTGACTGTTTTCAGAAGTTTCAACATCACCAACAATTTTCTGTCTTTTGTCATTGGTGGATCAAAGAAAATCATGAAAATGATAAACAAAGTTGAAATAGTCCATCAGCACTATCTGCTGATATGAGTCTCTTGGAATCATTAAGGATCTTGGAGTATGGGAACATAGCAGAGGTTAATTTATGCTTAACCATCATGCTGCTCTTGATGATAGGATCAACATTTTTGATGTTTCTAAGTAACTGGTTAATTAATCTGTGATGTTTCAGGTATTCTGGCATAAAATTACGTAACACCTTTAGCTTCATCTACATCATTGAATTTTCACACTTGGGCTTAGAATCCAGGACTTGTACTATATTTGGGAGGCATGATCATAAAACAAAACTTGAATTTTATTTTATTTTATTTTTAGAAAGATTTTATTTATTTTGAGTTCTACAATTTTTCTTCTAATCTTACTTCCCTCCCCCCACCTCCACAGAAGGCAGTCTGTTAGTCTTTATATGTTTTTTCCATGGTTTGCATTGATCTAAGTTGAATATGATGAGACTGAAATCATATCCTTAAGGAAGAAAAATAAAGTATAAGGGTTAGCAAAATTGCATAATAAGATAATGGGCTTTTTTTTTCTAAATTTAAGGTAATAGTCTTTGATCTTTGTTCAAACTCTACAATTCTTTCTCTGGATAGAGATGGTGTTCTCCATCGCGAAAGCCCAAAATTGTCTCTGATTGTTGCACTGATGGAATAAGCAAGTTCATCAAGGTTGATCATCACTCCCATGATGCTGTTAGGGTGAACTTGGATTTTAAATGCAAATCATAAAAACATGAAATCATTTCATGTGGAAAACTCTTCACAACAGTAAGTGAAAAAGATCAGCAGCTCCACAACTTGCACACATAATATCTCAGCTTTTTTCTCTACTGCACGTAGATCCAAATGCATAATTGCCATCATGAAAGTAAAAATGTAGTTACTAATAGCAGCAAATGTTGGAAATAACAAAATTTAAACCAAGTTTGTTGAAGAATGACTATGTACAGGTTGGATAAGTTAGATACATTTCAATTTCATAATGATCTTTTTAATTTTATTTATATAATTTCTCTTGCCATTTAGCTGTCTCATTCATATTTTCCCTGGGGCATTCTGCCAATACCAACCTTATCTTATAACTCAGAGTTTTCTTCCTCTGGTCCTCACTTCAACATCCCTATTTTTTGATAATGGTATCATTAACTTTTTGTCACTCAGATTTGAAATCTGTCATAGATAACATATCTATTTGAATGTTGGAGAAGAGAGATGGATCAACTATGTTTTTCATATCCAGTCATTTCTCTCTCTTTTCTTTAAGATATTACCTTAGTTCAGTTATTTTTTAATTTTTTTTCCTCTCAACTGGACTAAACTTATTAGGTTCTTAACAGTTATTTCTACCTCAATTCTTTCTGTCTTCTGATTCATTCATTAGAGTTGCCAAATTAATCTCCTCTAATATCAACTTTAATAATATGATCTAGCCTATACAAAGTTTTCTAATGGTTCACCATTTTTCCTCAAATACCATCACATTTCTTAAGCTTTTATTCAAGAGATTCCATGTTTTCTTTTGTTATTTGTCTTCATATTCTTATACTTCTGCCAAGGGAGAGAGGTAAGATAGGGATGAGAAAACTAACCAGAATAGGTAAAGAAAATTCTTACAGATAGAACATCTACCCTCCATATAAGAGTGGATTTACAACTTTATACAAAACATTTTTCAGACAGGGAGTACATGAAATGTGATAGCAGCAAGGACTATTTGGTGACTTCCCCTTTCTATTAATAGAAACTGCAGACTCTTGTGATATTGAAAGAGCAAAACAAAAGCCAATATGTTAACAAAGCTAATACTTGGTATTTAGATTCACTCAGATTCACGAAGCTAAGTAAATGCCAATAAGATATTTTTATTCCTTCTATTTTTTGATTGTCTCTGAGAAGTAAGAAAATATCACAGAGAAAAACTTTTGTTTCCATTCAATATGCTTACTTTTCCCCATAATTTAAAAGGTGATAACAAAGATTTCAAATCCAAATTATTTATTTGCACCATGGGTTGGGTCTCCTTGCCCTGATGATATATTTAGAATTTATTTTCAAACTTAAATTGTTGCTATTTAACTTCTGATAATACACGAATAGAAGGAGGACAGTCATTCCCCAAATAAGAGATTTTAAAAATAAATTTTTTTATGTAGTCCCTCTATAAAAATAATATAGTGAAAATTTATTCATGCCCAGTGTTTAAATTCAAAGATAACTATATTTCCATAGGAGTTGCAAGATACAATCATTGGTTCAACAATTTTAACATTTAAAATTTTTCATTTCCCTTTAAATTTTAATTCAGGTTTTGGTATTCATACTTAATATTTGATTGTTACTTAACTTTTTCTGCTTTCTATATAATATTGCAAGTGTGAAGATTTAATTTGTTTACTCTAACTTTTACAAATAGATTGACTTTTATGAAAAATCTATTGCTTTGTATTTTTATATAAATTATTACTATTCTATAATTGTAAATTAAAATCACCTCAGGCTGTATTTTTTTCTTCTCTATATCATCCATAAAAAGGACAGCTAGTAGTACAGTGGCTAGAGTACCAGCCCTGAGTTCAAATATAGCCTCAGTCACTTGATATTTAGTAACTATGTGACCTTGGGCAAGTCATTAAACACTTATTGCCTTGTATTCAGGGCCATCTCCAGTCCTCCTGATTCATATATGCCTACTAGATCCAGATGGTTCCAGAGGAGAAAGTGAGACTTGTGGCTTAGCACAGCACCTCCTTACTCATATTCAATTCAGGTTCTTGTCATGGCATCACCTCCCACCAGTCTTCTTTGTGATCAAAGGACAAACATCAATCAATAAATCAATCCTTAATGAAGGATCTATTCTATAGTCTTCAGACATTCCTCTGGGTTTTTCTATCTTTCTCAGGTACCAGTGCAATAAGGATATAACTTATTTATCTTGCTCACTCATACATATTAGCTTTCATATCTCTCCTTTCATACTCAATATCATGGAGGCAGGCTTTCAGAGGAACTTGAACTTGGTAAGAATTATTTGACCAAGTTTCTTCTGACATTCAAAGAAGTGAGGAAGAAAAGGATCATCAGAAAAGGAGAAGAATAGAACTTAAACCCAATCCAATCTAATTAATTCTTTGATAAATATAAGTTTAAGCACATTTTCTTCTTTGAGGTTCAATGCCCCTTCTTCATTACTGTTTCAGCATCCTTTTAATTCCTTTTGAAAATTAGTTATATAACTCCACTTTTCTTACAGTACTATGATTAAACTTGTACTATAATGATGTGTGTACAAGTCATATCTCTCCTATGAAACTAAAAGCTCTTTAGGAGCAGTAATTGTCTTTTACATTCTTTCATTCCATATAATAGATGAAATGATCCTTTACACAATGTAAGAATTCAATATTCAATGTTTTTACCATTTAAATGAACAAATTACTTCTTATGCAAAGTCAGTTTTTAAAACAATACAGAAATAATGTCATTGTCAGAGCATCAACTTTGGAAATTTAATGATGTCTTAAATACTGTTGGTTAAAGCATGGTTCTACTATTGGTCTAGATATGTTCAATTTAAGATATAGACTACTATTCCCAATAGTGGGAAATTTCACTCATTTATGGTGTTGGGTTTTTTTTTTGTCTTTGATGCATGTCCATAAAGATTATCTTGGGGCAGCTGGGTGGTGTAGTGGATAAAACACTGGCCCTGGAGTCAGGAGTACCTGGGTTCAAATCTGGTCTCAGACACTTAATAATTACCTAGCTGTGTGGCCTTGGGCAAGCCACTTAACCCCATTTTCCTTGCAAAAAAAAAAAAAACCCAAACCCCCAAAGATTATCTTCATTTTTATTTAATATAACATAGTATGGGATTATGTGCATAACATATTATTACATCATGTTCTATATATTTGAATCCATTGTTTATAATATGAGATGATTAAATCCTCTCTCTATTTTTATTACATCCCAATCCACTTTTAATTTACTACTGCCATACTGGTTCCAATATATTCTCTGGAGTCACAACCAGTATGAGTGAATTGGAAATTAATCCTTCACTTATCATTCCATTTTTCCATTTTACTCTGAGAGAAATTGCATGTGCCTTTAAAATGGCATTACTAAAAATGATTAAAACATTTGCTATAAAGTTGGAGTGATAAAAAACAATCTCCTATTTATTGCAGGCTATGTAGATGAAGGATATCAAAGTAATAACTTTCCTGCTCTATTCATAAACATGCTGAACACCTGTGAATGCATGGAAATATGGGTTAGTGAGTTATAATTGGAAAGAAAATTGAACATACAGAACTAGATTCCTTAATATTTACCCTTCCAAGAAATAACTTTATATCCAGGAATCTCCCAATAAAAATTCTAGAATTTAAGTAGAACCTGTACTGTAAGTTGTTTGTACTTTAAAGATTGTTTTTATAATAAAATAGATAAACTCCATAAAGTATTCTACTGTAAATTATAATCATTGGAAGCTAAAATTATGACATTTTATATTTCTAAAAATTCATTCTAAAAAATTTCTACCTTTTTATTAAATGTAAATTGCATAAAATTCACACAGATTTATAGCTTTCAAGCACATTAATTAGAATCACAAAATTAGAGAAGAGGCCTTATAACTTATTGAGTGCAATCACAAAATTTTTACTTATGTGGAAAAATGAGACAATTTACAGTGAATAGCAGATATGGCACTGGACCCCTGATTATTTTGACTTAATCCACAACAATCTTTGTCAATAGGTTTGGTAGAAGTATGTTCCCCAGTTTTGGTAAAAAACAAACACACCCTAGTGCAGCTAGGTGGTTCTGTTCCTGGAATTAGGAGGTCCTGAATTCAATTCCAATCTCAGGCAATGTTTACTTAGATGTGGAAACTTGGTCAAGTCACTTAGCCCCATTGCCTTTCAAAAACAAACAAAACACAAACAAACAAAATATACCCTAAAGGGTAAACACATTTGGACCAATTTGTGTTTGCATCATATCTCTTATACACCTGATTCTTGGTTTACAAACCCTATTTATCACTACTTCCTTCTCCCTCCTCCCCTTTATCCACTCCTTTTGTCTCCTTCCCCTAAAAGAAAGCAAATCCTCGTGATAGTCTAATGGTAGAAGATATCCCATTAGGACAAGATAACCTTTGTAAGCCTCTATGATATCTGGAAAAATCTAGATGCTGTTATCTTCTATCTCTATTTGCCTGTTAATAAAGTCTATAAAAACAAGTGAATAATAAGTGTACTTCTTATGGTAGGACAGGGGAGTGTTTTAATGATCATCAGAAAAGGTATTAACTAATGTGTTTACAAGTCTATATAAATATTTTCTTACAATAATCTGTTTATATATGTAATACAGATAGTACAATATTATTATTCTTATTTTTCGGATGAAAAAATTGAGAAGAAAAGAGTTAAAATTAATTAACTAGAGTCCTTTTATAGATAGTAAATCTCAGAGGTGGAATTACTCAGGACTCTCTTAATTTCTATTCCAGTATTTTTCATACTCTACTATACTAAAAGAAGAACTAAGTTCATAAAAATGGCCTTAATCTAGGAATTTAAATATTTAAAAATATTTAATTGCTTCATTTCTGTTTAATTCCATAATCTGAGTTACGGGTAATACTGCTATCTAACTAAAGAGTTCATATCTACTGACAATGGTAATGTATATTTTAATGAAGCTAAAAGGATTAAATTACCATTTATGATAAACTATTCTATGTGACTATTAAATCATAATCATTGTTAACAAATGTTAACAAGGTAACAATGCAATAAATGTAACAATGTAACAAATGTGACATTTCAAAATATATGGAAATATTTCATGGAATATAGTATCATGTTTAAATGTAAAATTGTTATTATTATTTCTGTTATTATACATTTAAGCCCACCATGTGACAGTTATAATGAATAAATATTAGGATGCATTTCTTTTTTAAAGAGAATTCAATACTAATTTAGGTACATTTAGCTTCCAGTTTACTTAAAACAAGATTTCTCCTATTATCACTATTACAGAATAAAATTATCTACAAAGTCAAACAATTATCAATAGCATAATATCAATATAGTTTGCATAATAGAAGCTATACCACAAAAGTATAGTAAATCCAAAATATATTAACAATTTAAATCAAATTGATTAGCATTTGGATAAAATCAGTCATGGGCATAAAATGCTATTTAATTAGGTAATGACTTCATTTACTATGGTTAATCACACACCACCTTGAACTCATTTTCCAAACTTAGAATTAATTATTCAAATTACAGCAATTAAAATGCACCAGTGAAAAGCTTGATTCATTTTAAAAATGTCTCTGTAAGCTTGCCAAAAACCTACAGATCACTTTTCAGGAATCCAAGTGTTTATTAAATGCCTTAATTCAGAAGAAGCTTATAAACCTATATAATATACTTTTATATGATTACAACATATAATTTGTGTTTTTTTCTCTTTAAATCAAATAACATACCAAGAATAATTAAAGGGTAAAAGATTTAACTTTAAAAATTGAAAAGAAAAAGTCTTAGTTGTTGGGTTTGTTATAGTTGGATATTTTGATTTTTTAAAAAGAACTCTGATTCCCCCTCACAAATTAAGTTAAATAAAACCCAAGTACTTAACACATGATTGTTCTGCACCATATGCCCAAACAACTGAGATTTATTCATCACTGGCTGTGTACAAGGTAATGTGCTAAGTGATTCAGGGAATATCAAAATAGAAGACAAGATCCTAACCTTTAAGGAGCTTATTCCTTGGTTGGAGGGGCAAGTAAATGCATGAAAAGTCAAATATGTATAGTACGAGACAGAAGTAAGACATATGTGACTGATTAGTGGGGCAGAAAATTATTGTTATGACTTCAGTTGGAGGAGGAGATCAAGTTTAAATTGTAATGGCTAGGAGTGCAAGTTTGGGACCCCAAAGTATAACTCTTGGCACTGTTTTCTGGCAAAACAGTATTTTTATTACACAGTAAATGAAAACTAATAGTGTTGGTAAATTACTTATAGAACCAAAATGGCATGACCTAGTGATTTAATTTTTTAGTAGTTCCCTCCTAAGTAAATACCAGTATTCATTTTTAATTCATGAGTTTTGATAGAAGTGAAAACCTTTCACCAAACTGGAGATGAGCATATAAACTCAGAACTATTCATAGCCTATAGTCCTTCAAAGGCAGGTTTTTCTATGAAGAGAACATAAGAAACAAAAACAAAAAAACAAAAAAACCTAATCCTGTTATACAGCTTGACATCAAGCATCTATTTTAGAGAAAAATGTGATATTGCTATCACTCTAATCCTATATTTATAGTGCATTGGAGAAACATTATTAGTCTAGTAATTTAGTTTAATGGAAATTATGCCAATTATCTAAAATTTATAAAATAACACTTTGAATAATTTCATTGAGAATTGCTTCTAAAATCATACCCTTACAATAACACTCAAGAAGAAAGAATAATAGGGCAAAGTTGCATCCTCATATATTTTGATATATACTGAGTAATATCATGTTTATTAAATTTGACCCTAAAATATTAGGACAATTTTTAAGGTTTAGAATATGGCAAATGGAAATTGCACATTGAATAGTCAAACAAATTGTTTAAAACACACAATATATTTAATGAAACAAAAGGAAAGACAGTCTCACACACACTGAATTTTTCAAGTTTAATTAAAACCAACAGCACTAAATAGTATGAAGAAGAAATGGTTGTGAATCATTATTTGGCCAATTTTTATATGGGATTCTGAGCAAATCACTTGATCTTTCTGGATATTGGTTTCTTTACAAATGAAGAAGTTGGACTAGACTAGATTTTCAAAGGTCTCTTCTCACTCTGAAATTCCATTTCGAAATCTTAAGTTTCATTACTTTGCTGAGCACAAGTGGTCTTCATATAGCATATGTTTATATATGTGTTTGGGTTATTGTATCAGGCTTGAAATTAGTATGATAAATTTTTTCCATTCTTTAAAAACAAACTAGATTTTACTTCCCAACCATGTTACAATTTCTCAAAGTTTAAATAAAATACAATCATAAGTTCACCTATTACATAAGTCCAGACAAATTTTACTTGTCCAAGATTTAAAGGAACATGATTAACATTAATGTATATGTCTAAATGTTATGTCAGAGATGTAAGCAACTATGTACATTGGTCTTCAAAATAACATCTGCCTGTTACATTCCTCTCAAAAAAGCTCACATATTGCTAAGTTGATAAACATGTCTAATGAGGGCTGACTGCAAACTCTTAAAATGGTACATGAATAATAACATTGTTCCTATCACCATTTTTTTAAAGAAGTTAATCTAATGTGAAATGATTATTACAAAAAGAAGGAACAGAAGACCTCAGAATCTCCTCAAGCGGTGATCATTTGAATTTTTCTATTGCTTTTCTAGTAAAATGCAATAAAAGATTAGAATATAAGCTTGGTTGAGGAAAAAATTGTAAAGGGAGAGAGGAATATGGAAGTAGCATTTCTCAAAAAATGCTAAACAAGGCAAAAAAAGTTGGAGGAAAAGTACATCCAGAAAAACTTGCTAGGACAGAATATCCTGAAAATATTTCTGCCTTAATCTGGGAAAAGTATAAACAATTTAATTTTTCAAAAGACTTAATTTTTTTGAAAAAAATGTAACATATTTATTAAAAAACTTAAAATGACAAGCAAAATTGAATTTTGCCTTAAAATTATATGAAACATCTATGCAAAATCATGAAATATTAGTTGTAATGGGATAAACTAGATGTTTTCTCAAAAAGAACAGGAGTAAAAGGAGGATTACCATTATTACTAACATTACTCAATATAGTATTAGAGATTCTAGCAATAGCAATAAGCAGAGAAAAGGAAACTGTAGTTTTTTGCAGATAATATACTTAGAAAATCCTATTGTTTCAACTACCAAGTAAGTGGAAGCAATGAACAATTTAAGCAAAATAACAGGATATAAAATAAAACAAATCTAAATATATCATCAGCATCTCCTTATTCCACCAACCAAATCATGCTAGGAGAGATAGCAAGAAATACCTCATTTAAAATAACCACAGATAGCATAAAATACCTAGGCATTACCAGCCAAGACAATATATCTATATAACTATAACTATAGCTAGATGAATAAATCTATAAAATACTTTTTATCCATTTTTTAATTATAAAATACTTTATCCAAATAGCAAATAGAGTTAGATTGAAATAATTGAATCAATAATAACCTTTATCAGATGGCAGAGCCAATATATTAAAAATTACAATCCTACTTAATCCACTCTACTTTTCCAATGCTACCTTAACTAACTTATTAAAAATTATTTTATTCATCTGCGAAAAATGATAAAATTCATTTGGAAAACAAAAGGTCAAGATATCAAAAGAATTTATGAACAAAAAGTAAAGGAAAGAGGTTTAGCAGCATAAGATTATAAACTATATTATATTATATAAAGTGTCTAAGAATGGCTAAGAAATCAAATTCTGGATCAGGAAAACAAGAGTAAATTGGAATAGTAACTTTGTATTTCACAAATATAAATTTTGAATGTTTTGGGATAAGTATGTTTCAGATAAGTATTTACTATTTGGCAAAATCTGTTGGGAAAACTACAAAACTGTCTGGCAGAATATAGTATAGATCATATCTTACATCATTGACCAAGATTAGGTCAAAATGGATAGATGAGCTAAATGTAAAGGGAGGCATTATTATTAAATGAAAAGAAAATTCAACTTGTTACTTGGATTTGTGATTAAGGAAAAAAAATAAACAAAGGATAGTTCTATGAGATATAAAATGGCTAATTTTGATTATATTAAATTGAAAAGATTTTATATAACTCCAATTTAAATGAGATTAGAAGGGAAACAGTACAAAGGTAAAAGAATTTTATAGAAATTTTTATCAGTCTCATATCCCAAGTATATAAAGACATGTCAAATTGATAAGAATCACTCATTCTCCAATTGGTAAATGATCAAATTATATAAATAGCATTTCTTTGATGAAGAAAGCAAAACTAAATATAGTCATATGGAAAGATACTTTAAATTATTATTGATTAGAGAAATGTAAATTTAAATATTTTTGACAGATTATCTCATACTTATAATGTTGGTTAAATGACAGAAAGGGAACATGACTAATGTTGCAAATGAAATGAAAAAATTAGAACAATATTATCCTTTAGGTAGAACTGTGAACTAAACCAATTATTTTGGAGAGCAAGCCAGAATTAACTGTGTATAGCCCTAAACCCCAAAATACCACTTTTAGATCTGTTTCCAAAGCTGATCAGGGAAAAAGCAAAAGAGCCTATATGTTCAAAACGATTTATAACAACTTTGTTCTAGTCAAGTTGAGCAACTGTCCATCAGTTGAGGAATAACTAAACAATTTGTTGTACATGATTGTGATGGAATACTGATATACTGACTAATCAGGGATGGAACCAAGATGGCAGAATGAAGTAACATGCTCCCCAAGCTAATAAAGATAAGCCTCTGTTCTGACATTTAAGCTACAGATCCCACCAAGAAAAAGAAAATATTCAAAGACGTTTCCAATGGTAGACACCATGGTGGATCTTCAATGAAGTCTATCTCTTTGGGGGGAAAAGGGAAGAAAAGGCCAGGAGGTAGGAGAACAGGAAAGCCAGAAAGTAGCTTTTAGCCATAGTGAAGTCCGGGTTCTGACAGCTTGACAATAGCAGAGGTCCCAGCAGCTACATAGCAAGCCAACAGGGAGGGTCCCAACCCCAACAAAGTCTGAACACTGGGAACACAGGGGTAAAAGACAGGACTGGGTCAGGAACAAAGTACTGCTAAGTCTGAGCCTGGACATAGAGAAGGAAATAAACCTCTGCAAAGGCAAAACCTGGACTACATATATAACACTTTGACCAACAACAAGCCAGGGATCAGATCCCAGTCCCAGTGTAAAAAAAAAAAAAAAACACTTGGATCTATTCTTTCTATACCCCAAGAAAAGAGCTAAAACAACAAAAATAAGCAAAAAAGCTAAAAGAACACTCACTATAGAAAACTACTTTACAAAGATTATAACAATACCATATCTGAAGAAGAAATCAGTGAAAAATCATTCACAGGGTTAGTCTCAAAACAGTCTATAAATTGGTCTCCAATCCAAAAGCCCATCAAAAAACTTTAAAAAAGAATTCAAAAACCAGAGAAGAGAGGAAGAAAGAAATGGAAAAAAGAAATGAGACACATGCAGGAAAATTACAAAAAATTGACCAGAGAATTCAATACCTTTAAGAAGGAAACACAAAAGGTAACTGAAGAAAATAAAACCCTAAAATTTAAAATTGAACAATTAGAAACTAATGAATATACAAGACTATGAGATTCCATCAAAGAAAATAAAAAAAAGGCTGAAAAAACTAAAGAAAATGTAAAGTACCTTGTAGGGAAAACAAATGACCTGGATTAGGTTCAGGAGAGACAATCTACAAATCATCAGAATACTAGAAAGACTTGATTCGAAAAAGAACCTGTAAAACATCATTATAGGAAATTATCAGGGAAAACTGTTCAAATCTCCTAGAACAAGAAAAAATATTATCCATCAAAAAAATACACAGAACCCTTCCAGAAAGAGACCCCAAGACAAAAACTCCAATGGCTGTTATCGTCAAATTCCAGAAAAGTCAAATAAAGGAGAGAGTGCTGCAAGAAGCAAAAAAGAAAAAAAGTTCAAATAACAAAAGAAACACAATCAGACTCACACAGGACCTATCAACCTCAACATTGAAGGACAGGATGACCTGGAATACCATATATCAGAGGATAAAGGACCTGGGATTACAACCCACAATTTACTTCCTTGTAAAATCCAGCATATGCTGTCAGGGGGAAAAGATGGATTTTCAATGAAGTAGAGGACTTCCAGAATTTCCTGACACAAAGTTACCAGAAATGAACAGAAAATTCAGTCACCAAATATACAATTCAAGAGTTGCATAAAAATGTAAATGAAAAGGAGAAGAGAAAAAAACAAAACAAAACAAAAGTTGGTTAAGACCACCAAATTGAATACAAGTCTAAAAGGAAAGATATAATATTTCTAATTCTTTAAAACTTTAATTCTCTTAGAATAATTAAAAAATATAATTGGACTTAAAGGATATGGGTATAGTTGAGTGTTGGCTCTCCATTTAAGAGGTACAAGATGATATCACAATGTTTGAGACAAAAAACCCAGATGAAAAGCAGGGGTGTTAACTCTGAACTTAAGAGTCTCATTATCCTTTGATTCATTTTAATTCTGCTGAATTAACAAAGTTTAGCACTTTGTCTGATCAGGGCATCATAAATTGGGCAATCATGAGTCAATATCTCCCATAACTTACAATCATTTATAAAGTTCTAAATTGAAATCTTTAGAGTCTCCCAGCACTTAGAGCCATTTAAGATACTTGTAGCAAATTAAATAATGGTTTGACTTAATCAATGCTTCATTTAATAAAGGATTAAGTACCCTAGGTGAAGTGGGGGGGGCTAAAGTATGAGAGAAAATAGGTCATGGGGACGTACACATATAATTCAAGGAATGATTGACTTTAGATGATTCTTTGATTCATGAGGAGGAATGTGTGTCTTTGGAGGGTACTGGGAAAGGGAATAAGGTAAAAAGAGAATTTGAGACATTGCTGTTTATCAAGCAATCAATCTGTAATGATAATTGAACTTATCAATCAATCAAATAGTCAAATTGGGATAAATGATACCTGATTAATAGTATTTGAGCAATAAATAACACCAGGTGAAGAGGCACAAATATTTAAAATTTTACAGGGAAAGAAGAAAGGGTATATACAATGAGTAAATTCTATTCAGAAGATTAGCCTCAGAGAAGGAATAAGGTACATTCCCACTTGGGTTTAAAAATCAATCCTAAAAGGGAAGAGAGGGATAGGGAAAGGGAAAGATAAGGGAAGTGGAATAAAAGGGAAAGTGAAGGTATAAGAGAAAATAAACAGAAAGTTAATTTTTTTTAGGCTTTTTGCAAGTCAATAGGGTTAAGTGACTTGCCCAAGGCCACACAGCTAGGTAATTATTAAGTGTCTGAGGCCCAATTTGAACTCAGGTACTCCTGACTCCAGGGCTGGTGCTCTCTCCACTGCACCACCTATCTGCCCTGAAAGTTTAATTTTTAAAGAAAAGTTAAAGGGAAAAGGGAGCAAAAAGTATATAAACAGAGAAAGATAGTACAGAGAGGAAGAGAGATTTAGTAATCTTGACTGGAAATATGAATGGGATGAACTGTCTCATAAAATGGAAGTAGGTAGTACAATGGATTAAAAACCAGAATCCTACAATATGCTGTTTAGAAGAAACAGATTTGAAGCAGAGAGATATAAACTGCATAAAGGTAAAAGGATGAAGCAAAATATATATACCTCAACTGAAGTAAAAAAATCAGAGATAGCAATCCCGATGTCAGATAAAGTAAAAACCAAAAATGGACTTTATTTTATTAAAAGGCACCACTGGTAATGAAACTCTCATTACTAAATATGTATGTACCTAGTATTATAGCATCCAAATTCCAGCTGAGTCAATTACAAGGAGACATAGGCAGCAAAGCATCTCAATCTCCCTCTTTCAAAACTAGATAAATCTAACAACAAAATGAACATGAAGGAAGTCAAGAAGGTGAATGAAATTTTAGAAAACTTAGATATGATAGACCCCTAGAGAAAACTTGATGGACATAGAAGAGAATATACCATTGTATCAGCAATACATGGCACCTCTACTAAAATTGATCATGTACTAGGGCACAAAAACTTTATAATAAAATGTAGAAAAGGAGAAATAATACTCACTTCACAGACCATGATGAAATAAAAATTACATGTAATAAATGGTTATGGAAAGATAAACCAAAAATTAATTGGAAACTAAATAAGTTAAATTTAAATAATGGTTGCATCAAATAACAAATAATAGATATAACAAATATGTCCAAGAAAATGATATTAATGAGATATCACACCAAAATTTATGGGATGCAGCAAAGGAAACTTTAAGTCTCTAAATACTGAGATGAATCAAACAGAGAAAGAGGGGAGCAATTAGAAAAAGAACAAATAAAAGATACCCAATTAAATACCCAATTAGAAATCCTGAAAATCAAGGGAGAGATGAGTAAAATTGAAAGTAAGAAAACCATTCTCAGTAATAAAACTAAGATCTGTTTTTATGGAAGAAGTCAATAAAACAGACAAACCTTTGTTTAAGCTGATTAAAAATAAAAATTACCCATATGAAAAAAACCATATGAATTAACCAACAGTGAGGAGGAAATTAAAGAGATAATTCAGAGCTACTTTGCTGAACTGTATGCCAATAAATCTGATAACCTGAATGAAATGGATGAATATTTACAGAAATATAAATTACCCACATTAATAGAAGAGGAAATAAAAAAAATGTTAAGTAACCCCATTATAGTAAAAGAAATTGAAAAACCCATCAATAAATTCCCTAAGCAAAAGTCTCCATGTCCAGATGAATTTACAAATGAATTCTATTAAACAATCAAGGAGCAATCATAAACTATTTTTAAAAATAGGAGGAGTTCTGCCATATTCTTTTCATGACACCAACATGGTGCCAAAATGTAAAGTATGAAGGACCAAAACAGACAAAGAAAATTATAGCTCAATCCTCCTAATGAATATTTATGCAAAAATAAAATTTTAGCAATGAAACTATAGCATGTTACTATTAGTGTAATATTCCAAGATCAGGTAGGATTTATACCAGGTAGGAGAGGGTGGTTCAATATTAGGAAAAACCCTCAGCATAATTAAACATATCAATAGAAAAAAACCCAACAGAAATCATATGATTATTTCAATAGATACTAAAAAAACCTCTGATAAAATACTTCTGTTCCTATTAATAACCTTAGAAAGCTTAAGAATAAAGGGGGGGGGTCCTTAAATAATAAATAGCATCTAACTAAAACCATCAGCAAATATTATATGTAATGGGAATAAACTTGGAGCATTTCCAATAATATCAGGGGTGAAACAAGGAACTCCATTATCACCATTACTATTCAATCTTGTATTAGAAATGCTAACTTTAGCAATAAGAGAAGGAAAAGAAATTGAAGAAATCAGAATTGAAAATGAGAAAGCAAAACTTTCATTCTTTGCAGATGATAAGATAGCATATTTAGAGAACCCAAGTAAATCATTCAAAAAACCCCTCAAAACAATTAATAAATTTGGCAAAGTAGCAGGATATAAAATAAACCCACAAAAATCATCAGCCCAAGACTAAAAGACTAAAAGATAGAAAGAGAAAATTCATTTAAAGTAACTATAGACAACATTAAACTTTTGGGAATCTACCACCCAAGAAAAACACTGAAACTCTCTGAATACAATTATAAAGCACTTCTCACTCAAATAAATAATTGGGAAAATGTCAATTGCTCATGGTTGGGTTGAGTTAATATAATAAAAATGACAATTATATCCAAATTAAATTTCTTATTAAGTGCATCCCAATCAATCTACAAAATAATTATTTTACCAAGCTAGAAAAAAATTAATAACAAAATTCATCTGGAGCAACAAAAGTTAAGGAATAACAAGGAAGTGAGGAAAAAATATGAAAGAAGGTGGTTTAGCTCTATCAGATCTAAAACTGTACTATAAAACAGCAATCATCAAAACTGCCTATACTGGTTAAGAAATAGAATAATGGATCAGTGCATTAGAATAGTTTTAAAAGAAGCAGTAGCAAATGACTATAGCATTATACTGTTTTACAAATCCAAAGACATTGGCATCTAAGAAAAGAACTCATTATGTGACAAAAATAGTTGGGAAAACCGGAAAATAGTATGGCAAAAACTAGGCATAGGCCAACATCTCACACCTTATACCAAAATAAGGTCAAAATGGGCATAAGATTAATGTTGAGGGCCAGTTTCCATAGGAATAAAGAAACGGATGTCCCTGGTTTGGTTGACTCACAAATGAACACTGACCTAAACATCTGCAGAGCTAGAGGTATGTGGGGAAGTTTCTGACAAGGTGGTCTAAAGACTTCAAGGATAAATACTGTAAATTTAATCAGGGAAGCTATACAGCTGGGTTCCATGACTTGTCATGTCTGAGATAAGTTTTGTTATAAACATCTGAGTATTCAATAATAAAGTTAAGAAACTGTTTTCACAACCTTAAGTGCTGGTTGATGCTTTCATGACATCTAAGTATTCGTGGGATTTCTCTTCAACCTGTTGTTCAAGCAAGTGTTCAGATGCATACCTGAGTTGTCATGGGTGATAGTGTTAGACACAAAAGTTGACATCATAGATAAATTAATAGACCAAAAAATATTCTCTCTGTCAGTCTATGGAAAATGGAAAAATTTATGACCAAATAAGAATAAGAGAACATTATGAACTGCAAAATGAATGATTTTAGCTATATTAGCTTAAAATATTTTTTGAACTAATAAAATCAATGCTGACAAAATTAGAAGGAAAGCAGAAAGCTGGAAAACAATCTTCACAAGTAGGAGTTCTGAAAAAGGTCTCATTATTGAAATATATAGAGAATTGCCTCAAATTTATAAGACTACAAGTCATTCCCCAAATGATAAATGGTCAAAGGATATAAATAAACAGTTTTCAAAGGAGGAAATTCAAACTATATATAATCACATGAAAAAATGCTCCAAATCATTATTAATTAGTGATATGCAAAGAAAAACAACTATGACATATCACCTCACACCTATGAAATTGACTATAATGAGAAAAAGAGGGGAATGATCAGTGTTGGAGAGGTTGTGGGAGGATTAAGAGATTGCTGATGCAGTTGTCAATAGATCCAATCATTCTGGAGAGCAATATGGAACTATACCCAAAGAGCAATAAAAATGTTCACACCGTTGACGCAGAAATTCCAATTCCAGGCCTATATCCACATGAAATCATAAAAATGGGGAAAATCCCAGAACTTCCAAAATATTTATAGCATCCCTTTTTGTAGTGACAAAGAATTGAAAATTGAGGGTATGCCAATCAATTGGGGAATGACTAAACAAGTTATAGTAAGTGAATACCATGGAAGATTATTTTTTCTATAAGAAACAATAAATGATTGGACTCTAAAGATATATGGAATAGTTTACAGGATGTGATGTTGATCAAAGGGAGCAGAACCAAGAGAGCAACAGCAACATTTTGGGATGAACAGCCTTAATGGAAGCTGCTCCTCTCAGTAGTTCAGAGATCTAAGAGAATATTAGACCAGCTATGCCTGATGTTATTCCCATCCAGAAGAAGAAAAACTAAACTAAACAAAAACCCTTCTGAATCTCATGAACATTTTATAAAAATTATCTCTTATGTATCTCTCTTATGTATTTTTTCCTTAATCCTAATTCCTTATACTGAAAAATGACCCAGCTATAAACATGTTTATCAAAAATATGAATGTACAATGTTAACCTGACTGGTTGCTGCTGAGGGGAGGGAAGTGGTAAGGAAGGTTGGGAGGAAATTTTGTAACTTAAAAACATACATGTGCATATAGATGAATGTTGAAAAAACTTTCATAACATGTATTTGGAAAAATAAAGTATCAATATAAAAAAGAAATGATAAGCCTGTTGATTTTAGAAAATATGAAAAGATTAAATAATGTAGAGAGACAGAGACAAAGTGAGAGAGAAAGGGAGAGAAAGAGAGAGAGAGAGAGAGAGAGAGACAGAGAGAGACAGAGACAGAGAGAGAGAGACAGAGAGAGAGGAGGGAACAGATGGAGAAAGCAGAGGACAGTTCAAGACTTAAAATGTAACAAGGATTATGTTAAATTATAAATTATGAAAAAGTTTGTCATTTCATTAGTGATCAATTTTCATTTAGAATGACAGTAAAACAACCATATCTGAATTCTATCAACTCATTCTACCAACTTGCTAGGTTGAAATAAGGATGAGTGACTACATTTGACTGAGTCACCTTATCTCTCCCAAGCTGATATTGCACTGGTGACTCTCAGGTCTGATTGCACTATTTTTATAAATGTTATTTCATTTTTTCAATTACATGCAAAGATACTTTTCAACTTTCATGCTTTGTGATCTTTTGAGTTTCACAGTTCTCTATCTAACTTCTTTCCCTCTCCCCTTCCCATGACAGTAAGCGATCTGATATAGATTATACATATATATTAGAATCAGAAAGGAAGAGACAAAATTCTCACTCTTTGCAGATGACATGAAAATCCCAAAATTAGGCTAAAAAAACCACTAGAAATATATAGCAACTTTAGCAAAGTCACAGGATATAAAATAAACCCGCATACAACCTCAATATTTCTATACATTACTAGCAAGGTACAGCAGAAGGAACTAGAAAGAGAAATTGCATTTAAAGTAACTTCAAATATTATAAAATACTTGGGAGTCTACCTGTTAAGTCAGACACAGAAACTTTATGAAAACAATAACAAAACACTTCTCACACCAATAAAATCAAATTTAAATAATTAGATAAATATTAACTGCTCATGGATAGGCCAAGATAATCTAATAAAAATGACAATTCTATCAAAATTAAACTACTTGTTTAGTGCCCTACCAATCAAAATTCCAAAAAATTACTTTAATGAGCTAGAAAAAAATTGTAAGTAAATTAATATGAAGAAATAAAAAGTTGAGAATCATCAAGGATTTAACTGAAAAAAAGTACAAAAGAAGGTGGCTTAGCCCTACCAGATCTAAAATTATATTATAAGGCATCAGTCATCAAAACTGTCTGGTATTGCATAAGAAATAGAGTCGTGGATCAGTGGAATAGACTAGGTGCAATGGCATGAAATGGTTATAGCAATCTATTGTTTGATAAACCAAAAGAGTCTAGCTTTGGGAATAAAAACTCTCTTTTTGAAAAAACCTGTTAGAAAATTGGAAGTTAGTACAGCAGAAATTTGAATAAGACCAACACCTCACATCCTAAACCAAGAAAAGATCAAAATGGATATATAATTTATACATCAAAGACAAAATTATAAGCACACTAGGAGATCAAGGAATAGTTTGCCTGTCATATCATGGAAAGGGAAGCATTTTATGACCAAGGAAAAGATGGAGAACATCATTAAAAACAAACTAGATAACTTTGGTTGCATTAAAATAAAAAGCTCTTGTACAAACAAAACCATGATCAAAAAATGTAGTAAATTGGGAAACAATTTTTGATGAAGGACTCATTTCTAAAATATATATAAAGAACTGAGTCAAAGCTTCAAAACAACTAGCCATTCCCCAATTGACAAATGGTCAAAGGATATGTGGAGGCAATTTATAGATGAAGAAATCAAAGTGAACCATAGTCATATGAAAAAATTGTTCTAAATTATTACTTATTAGAGAAATGAAAATTAAAGCATCTCTGAGATACCACCTCACACCTTTCAGACTGGCCAATATAACCAGAATGGACAATGATTGATGTTGGAAGGGATGTGGGAAATCTGGGGCACTAAATCATTGTTGGTGGAGCTGTGAACTCATCCAACTTTTCTGGAGAGCAATTTGGAATTATGCCCAAAGGGTAACAAAAACATGCATACCCTTTGATCCAGCAATACCACTACTGGGTCTATACCCTGAAAAGATCATGAAAAAAAGGGTAAAACCATAGCTTGTACAAAAATGTTCATAGCAGCCCTGTTTGTGGTGGCAATGAATTGGAAATTGAGTGAATGTCCATCAATTGGGGAATGGCTGCACAAGTTGTGGTATATGTATGTTATGGAACACTATTATTTCATTAGAAACCAAGAGGGATGGGAATTCAGAGAAGCCTGGAAGGATATGTATGAACTGATGCTGAATGAGATAAGCAGAACCAGAAGAACATAGTACACCATAGCAGCAATATGGAGTTGATGATCGATCTTAATGGACTTTCTCATTCCATTAGTGCAACAATCAGGGTCAATTTGGGGGTATATGCAATGGAGAATAGCATGTATATCCAGAGAAATAATTGTGGAGTTTGAACAAAGACAAAAGACTACTACCTTTAATTTTAAAAAGTTGTCTTATTATATAATGTTTCTATTCCTTATATCTTATTTTTTGCCCTTAAGGATATGATTTCTCTATCAACACATTCAACTTAAATCAATTCATAGCATGGAAACAATATAAAGACTAACAAACTGTGTTCTGTGGGGTGTGTGGGGGGGGAAGCAAGATTAAGGGAAAAGTAAAATTCCAAAATAAATAATTAAATTTTTTTTAAAAAAAGAAAATTTACCTGAGAATCTAAGGTTCTTGGTATAAGTTACTCAGGCAGTGAGTAGTAGAGAAAAGATTTGAAATCTTGTTCTCTGGTTTTTGATATAACACTCTCCACTACACAAAGACACTTTCATTGAAAGTCAATGTCGTGGAAGCAGAATTCTATCACTGATTTTGCTTTACATTGACATGTCCTGTTATGGTACTTATTTGTAGTTAAGAATGTGATTTAAATCACCCTGGAAGTAATCAAACCTTGTTGTAAAAATTTACTTATTTTAAGCCTAGGGAAAACATGTTGCCTGTAAGGTTCATGTGGTTCCATTCTCTAAGGATTAAGGGAGTTTAATTTAGACAAAAAGATTTCATTTCAACTATTGCTCTAAGTCCGAAGCAAGGAAAATCCTTAGCATTTAATTAGGAAGAACCACTGTGCTTAAATTTATCTTCATATCTATCTCTAATTGACCCCTGGCTACTTTGGGATTGAAGCAAAATGCAGGTTACTGGAAATGTTTAGGTTTTTAAAAAAAGGCTATTATATAATAGCATGTGTGGATAGACAGTAAATCAAACATTTATTAAAGTCTATTGTGTATGAGATATAGTGTAACCCTGGGGGATATAAAAAGAGGGGAAGTACAGTCCTTTCCCACAAAGAGCTTACAATCAAATGGGGGCAACAAGTATGTTCAAACAAGCTAATTAGGAAAGGGAACACACTATTATTAAAAGAGATTGTGGAATGTTTCTTCTAGAAGATGAGATTTTAGTGAAGATTTAAAGAAATCCAAGAATATTCCAGATAGGATGAACAGTCATGGAAAAGACCTAAAGCCAAGAAATAGAGTGATTTATTCACTTGAACAGCAAGGAGACCAGTGTCCTTGGATTAAAGATTATATAAAGAGGCATAAATTGTAATAAGACTGGAAAGCGCAGGGACTCTTTGCCAAGATGGCAGAGAGAAGCCAAGAACTTTGTGAAACTCTCTTCGGTTTCCTTCAGAAATTATATGAATCAAACCTCTTAACAAGATTCTGGAATGACAGAGCCCACAACAGAACAGTGAAACATCTGCCAGAAAGGTCTGTTATAGGTGAATTGGATATGTCCAGGTCTGAGAGCAGGGACCCAGTACACCAGGGTTGGAGTGAGTGGGAGGTCTAATATGAGATCCTCAGCTGTAGGAGTGGAGGCTTTTGTGTTTCATACTGCAAGGTGGGTGGGCTGGGAGAGCCCAAGCACAGGTACCCAGAAATACTTTCGGCCAGCATAGCTGGTATGAATAACCCAATGATGTTTTGCGTCCCTGGCATTTCCAGCAGGGAAGGCCTGTTTCCAACTTTCCCAAAAGCCCAGGGAGTGGACTATTAACTTTACTGGTGTATATATTGTCAACTCTAGAGAGAGCAAACCTCAGGTGTTTCTTACTGCTCAGTGCAACCACCCAGGAGTTCCTAACATAGAGGAATAGATCTCATTAACAGAGATAAGGAAGGTAACTACATCCTCTTTAAAGGTACTATAGACAATGAAGTAATTTCAATACTAAATACATATGTACCAAGCAGTATATCATCCATATTTTTAGAGAAGCTAAATGAGTTAATAATAATGTTTGTTTTTCATTTTTGAAGAAGACCATGACATTAAGGAGATGATGCCATGACAAGAACATGATTTGGATTTCAGGGAGGAGTTGCAGTGCCAAGTCAACAACATTCTCCTGCAGAGCCATCAGGGTACAGAGGCCAGATATGAAGCTGGACAACTGGAAATGGCCCTGGGTGTAAGGTAATCAGAGTTAAGTGACATGCCCAAAGTCATATATCTAGTAGGAGTCAGAAAAAGAAATTGAACAAGTCATCAATGAACTTTTTAAGGGGCGGGGGAATAACAAAACTCCATGGCCAGATGATTCACAAGTAAATTCTAAAACATTCAAAGAGCAATTAGTTCCAATTCTATATAAAGTATTTGAAAAAAATTAACTGAAATAGAAGTTCTGCCAGATTCCTTCTTACGATACCAATATGATGCTGATACCTAAACTAGGAAGAGTCAAAACAAAGAAAGAAAATTATAGATCAATTTCACTAATGAATTCAAAAATATAAATAAAACATTAGCAACATGATTATAGCAATTTTCACTTTGATAGTAGAGTATGATCAAGTAGGTTTTATATATGCAATGCATGGTTGGTTGAATATTAAGAAAGCTAGTGGTATAATTGACCATATGAATAAAAATCTAACAGAAAACATGATCATTTCAATAGATGCTGAAAAAACTTTTGACAAAATACAGGACCCATTACTATTAAAAAAACATTGAGAGCATAGGAATAAATGGAATGTTCCTTAAAATGATAAGCAGTATCTATCTACAACCATCAACAAATATGTAATGCGAGGAGAATTCTCAATAAGATGGGTGGCGAAACAAGGATGAAATCATTATCACCACTATTATTCGATATTGCATTAGAAATATTAACTTTAGCAATAAGAGAAAAAAAGAAATTGAAAGAATTAGAATAAGTAATAAAGAAATTAAATTCCCACTCTACAAATAATATGATGGTATGCTTAGAGGATCCCAGAAAAATCATCTTAAAAAACTAATTTAAATAATTAGCAACTTTAGCAAAGTTGCAGGATATGAAATAAACTCACATAAATCATTAGCTTTTCTACATATTACTAAAAAAATGCAATAAAAATTTATATAAAGTGAAATTCCATTTAAAGACAGCAGAAAATACTTGGGAGTCTACCTGCTAAGACAGATTGAGAAACTATATGAAAGAACAATAAAGAACTTTTCACACCTAAATCAGGTCTAAACAACTGGGCAAATGTTAATTGATCATGGGTACACCTAGCTAATGCAATAAAAATGGCAATTCTACCTGTTAAATTACTTATTCAGTGCCATATGAAACAAACTGCCAAAAAATTCATTTACTGAGCTAGAAAAATAGTAACTAACTTCATATGAAGGAACAAAAAGTCAAGAATATCAAATGAGTTCATGAAAAAATGCAAAGGAAAGTAGTCATCTAGTCATACCAGATCTAAAATTATGTTGTAGAGCATCAGTCATCAAAATTGTTTGGTACTGGCTAAAAAATAGAGTGGTGGATCAGTGGAATAAATTAGGTGCAAAAGAAACAGTAATAAATGATGATAGTAGTGTGCTGCTGATAAACCAATAGATTGCAGTTTCTGGGATAAGAATACATGCTTTGATAAAACCTGGAAGAAAGTATAGCATAAACTAGGCTTAGACCAACATCTCTCATCCTATTTCAAAGTAAAGTTAAAGTGGGTACAGGATTTTGGCATAAAAGGTGATATCATAAGCCAATTAGGAGAATAAGGAACAGTCTATCTTTGAGATCTATGGAAAGGGAGCATTTTATGATCAAAGAAGAGATAAAATGCAAAATGAATAATTTTGTTTACATAAAACTGAAACTTTTTTACACATATAAAAGCAATTCAACCAAGATTAAAAGGAAGGCAGGAAACTGGGAAACAATTTTTACAACTAGTATTTATGACAAAGGATTCATTTCTAAAGTATATAGAGAACTCAGTCAAATTTATAAGAATATGGGTCATTCCCAACTGAAAAATGGCCAAAGGATATGAAAAGGCAATTCTCAGATGAAGAAATTTAGAGTCATCCATAGATATATGAAAAAATGCTCCAATTCATCATTGATCAGAAAAATAAAAATTAAGACAACTCTGTGGTACTGCCTCACACCTATCAGATTGGCTTATATGATTAAAAAGGAAAATTATCAAAGTTGCAGGGGATGTGGAAAAACTGGGACAATAATGCATTATTAGTGGAGTTATGAACTAATCCATCTTTTCTGAAAAGCAATTCGGAATTACTCCCAAAGGGCAATAAAACTATGCATACTCTTTAATTCAGCAGTACCACTACCAGGTCTTTATCCCAAAGATATCACAAAAAGGATAAAAAACCCCAATGTGCAAATATGCAAATATATATTATACATGTAGATACATACATATATGCATATACCATCCTTGAATCATGTTCAGAAGTATATGTCTTGAGTAAACTGAAGTATCATTTCAGAGAGACATCAAGGTACTTCACTTATTCACTTGAATTAAAAAACACACCTTTATACATACACACACACACACACACACACACACACACACACACACATATATATACATATATATATATATATATATATATATATATATATATATATCAACTCTTTTCTTAGTGACAGAGAATTGGAAATTGATGGAATGCCAGTCATTTGGGGAATGACTGAACAAATGTGAATCTAATGGAAAACTAAATAAGAAATCAGAAGGGATGGGTCTTCTGAGTAACATAAAAAGACTTGCATGAACTAATGCTGAATGAAATGAGCAGAATCAGATGAATAGTATACACACTAACAGCAACACTGGGTGATGATCAAATATGATGAACTTATTCATTTCAACATTACAATAATCAAATACAATTCTAAAAGACTTGTGGTGGAAAATACCATCCATATCCAGAGAAGGCACTGGAGTTTAAATGAAGAACAAAACTTAGCTTCAATTTTTAAGTTGTCTGGTATTTATGTCACTTTTTCCTCTCAAATGTTTTCTTTATTCCATGTGGATGTTATACTTCTCTCAAAAAATGTTCAATATTGATCTTTGTTTAGCATGTTATTAAATATAGAGTTTATATCAGATTATTTTCTGTCAGGGAAGGGGGAGAGGGAGAAAAATTGACTGCAAATGAATGAACAAAGGGAGAAGAAAAGAGGGATTAAGATATATCTCTGTTGACTACAGTTAGAGGGAATGATCTGACTGAAATATTAGCAGAGGCAATAGGGAGAAGAGAAAATCTTTTCTTAAGATTTTTCTCAATGTTTGAGTAGATGTGTACTACTACTGGTATCAATTTAGGTCTTCTTTTCCAAAGATCATATAGAATTGACATCCTTCCTTAATATCTCTTTTTTTTTTTGCTAAAGCTCAGTTCTATCACCTGTTTCTTCATTTTACTCATTGTCAGATCTTTGTTCAGCTCCCTATGTCTCTCCTTCATACTCTCAGCTTCCAGATGTTTGAACTTCCTATCTAGTTCTGAGTTAGTTCTGCCTTTTATAAAAATTCTTAAAGTCCCGACTAAGTCTTTCACACATGAGCTATGATTGATTCAAGGAGGAAAACAATCCTATTTCATACTAAGTTTGAAAGGTATTCTTTGAGTGTAAGATAATAATGGATCCCATCTTTATACTTTCCTTTATTCTGCCCTGAACTCCCCTGAATCTTCTTTTTGACTTTGTCTACTTTCGAGATCATTGGCAAAGGAAAACCATAAATAGCTATTTAAAAAATTTACTATTATAAGACATTGTTCTAAACACTGGAGTAGAAAAACAAGCACAAATTAAAAATAACTGCCCTTAAGGACGTTGCATGCAACTGAAATAACTTTTTGAAATTGTTTGAATGGAGAAATAACTAATTTCTTTTCTTTTCCTTCTTTTTTGCCTATTTCAGGGGAGAGTGAGAGAAAAAAGATTGTGCAGAAAGTAATGGGGTTTTTGTTACATTTTATCATTAAAAAACTGACAAATACAGATCTGCAGAAGTTTCACGAGTTTGTCATGTATCCAATGAAAGAGATGCAAAAATATATAAGTGAAAGCATTACACAAGCAAGTCTGCCAATCCCATGTTTCTCCTCCTCCTCCCTTTTCTATTCTCATTTGCTATTATAGGACATCACTGTCTAAGTCTTCACTTTCTTTTTACTATAATGTCAAAGACCCATAATAATCCAGTAAAATAGCCTTGTCATGCTTGAATCATGTTCAGAATTATATGTCTTGAGCAAACTGAAGTATCATTTCAGAGAGACAATGAGATACTTCACTTATTCACTTGAATTAAAAAACACACCTTCAAACTATCAGATTGAGCATCAGAACTTGGATTTGCCTTTAATCTTAAAATGAAACTATTCATTAGCTGCAGATATGGGTGCAAGTGTAACATAGACTGCTCCTTTTTTTCTGCACACTGGGAAAAATGTAGACTATGATTATTCTTAGCTGATCTCTAAGGAGTCTCAATTGTACATTAATATTTTTTCCCCTCCTAATTTATTTCAAGTTTTAAAGTGTATTTATACATTTTTGGAATTTTCTCAGCTAATATTTTTACTTTTTGATAATAAATTTAAAGATATTTTTAGCCATAATCTTCTCCACCCCAAAAGTAAAAAACAATTTTTAAAGGGACTTCTGGACAGGAAGACTGGACATCACAGTTTTAGTACTTTTTGTGCCTTCATTTAAATGTACAATCTCAGTTAAATCTTTTAAGCTCTGAAAATCTTAATTTCATTTTTTTGTAAAATGGAAGAATCAGTTAGCTGATGACTAAGGACTTTTATAGTCTAGTTGTAGAAATGTTAAGGAATTTTAGTCCCTGAGACAGAATGACCTGAATTTAAATCCTACTTTTTTTGTGACCATGGACAAATCTCTTGAATTCTCAGGGACTCTATGCAACCCTATAAAGTAATAGGACGCAGAACTATTATTGCTGTACACCAGTGAAGAAAGCGTCATCAGTGGGATTTGCTTACACCAAAGAAATCTTTTTCCCCTGTGTATCTTCTCTATTTCCAATGCTAGTTCTTTAATACAATAGAAGCTACCTGTCTAGAATATTCTTGTATTACCAAACATTCATACCTGTTACTATTCTCCTACCAGCCTATTATTTTTAAATTGTCAGAACAACATTTGTTATTGATTAACTAGGACTTGTCATTGCTCTGCTTTTGATGTGTGGCATCTCCCTCATTAAAATGTGAGTTAAGAGCTGAAAACTGCCTTAATCTTCTAATAGTATCTCCAGTGTTTAGGACAGTGCTTTACAAATAGCAAATACTTAATAAATGATTCATTCAATAGGTCCCTATTTTCTTCCCAATAAGGTTCAAGTACTTTATATGTCTCTCTTGCCCCCCAAAGTTTAATACCATTCAACTTTTCAAGCCTTGTTTCATGTTACTAACCACTGCACACCCTATCACTCTATGTTCTAGTCAAACTCTATGCTCAGTTTCTTTTCTCTGAGGTACGATCTACCCTGTTACCTTTCATTTTCTCTAGCGATTCATTATGCCTAGAAGGTCCATGCCTGCACTCTACCCTTTTAAGTATTTAATTCCTATTCATTCATTTAAAATCTAATTGAAGTGACACCACTTTCTAAGATCATTTCCTGATGTTCTTTCTTGGCAACATTCTAGTTTCCAAAGTCTTTCTTGTAATGTTGAGAGTTATAGTCACTTGTGCATTTCTTATCTTCTAAATTTCCTAAGTTCCTCAGGATTTCACAATATTCAAAATATTGTATCACCTCTATCTCCACAAATATTCCTCTATTTTCCTCTTTTGGAGAGTTATATCTTATACCAATAAAAAAGAAAAAATTAAGCAACATTAACTTACATAGGAAAAAAAAGAGATAATATATAAGGTGTCACACAACTACTATTTTCTGCTAGTGTCTAATTTAGTACTCTGCACCAAGAGATTTATGACTATTTATTGAATGCTGAATATGTAAAAGGAAGATATTAGACTAGATCAAGGCTGCCCAAGTTTTGGGGTCATGGACCTCTTCAGCAGTCTAATGAAGCCTGCAAATTCTTTATTAGAATAATGTTTTTTAAGTAATTGAAAAAGATATTAAATTTCAGTTAGATGTTATTGAAAATAAAGATGTGATATTTTCTCAACTGAGGTCACAGATTTGAAATCATCTACTGATGCCTTGGGAATTTGTGAACAACCAAAGTATAAGTCCTAGAATTAGATGGTCTCTGATGTTCTTTTAAGTGTATATTCTGTGAAATCTTCCATCCTTTTTAACTTTATAGTGAGAGTAAGAAATTTTAAAAAAAATGAAAAGAATGAGCACAAACTCTGCCCAAGGGAGATATAGAACTTATTTCTTTATGCCAAAGATAGTCCAAATCATACATTGTGAGAATCTTGCTCCCAATCTTTTTTGTATCTCCAGGGCTTAACTTGATACCTGACAGAGTATAGCTTCTTATTGAATATTTGTCGACTGACAGTCAGATGGATATTATCTATTGTACATGTTTGTGTATATGTTTTCGCATAAGATAAGAATATCAATTTACCAGGTTGGAGAACTCTGTAGATACTGGAGCACTGATCTTTCAGCAGCTCCCCATTTCCTACTGAATAAATTATAACCATCATATCTTGACATTGAAGGCACTGCAAAATAGAATTTATAACTGCCTTTCCAGTATTGACTCAATTTCCAGATGATCTATACTAGTTTCTTACCCTGATGCTGTGACTCAGGACTTAATCAGGTTGATTTGATGTTTCATGCTTGGGTTTGAAGGGAAATATGACTCCTTTAGATTCCACAACCTAACAAAAAGAAATTTACTCAGTAAAGAACCTGAAAAAGGATATTAGTAAAGGAATAATCTTGGTTTAATTTGGAAAGAGCTCCCCTTACCTATACGCTTGCCACTGAGTCATCTGATATGAAATTTGTGTTGATTTGTCCAAAAGGACTTAAGAGTTATGCTATAAAGCAACAAAAATCAATGTCCTTTGCTAGAATCTTAGTGGTTTTTTAATAATAAGGTTTTTGGGTTTTTTTATATTTTTCAAGGTAATGGAGTTAAGTGGCTTGCCCAAGGCCACACGGCTAGGTAATTATTAAGTGTCTGAGGTCGGATTTGAACCCAGGTACTCCTGACTCCAAGGCTGGTCCTCTATTCACTGCACCACCTAGCCAGCCCCTAATAATAAGGTTTTAAGAAGAGTTTCATTTCTCTTTTAGGGGAAAAATTATGTTTCATAGCACATCAAGTCTCATTCCTATGGGTTCCAAAATATTAGTTATCTTGATCTTGTCCTATCTTCTATATCTACGGTTTTGCTCACACAGTATCCTCAATTAGAAATGGATGTTTCCCATTCACCATCTGTGTCTAATTAAGTCTTTTTATGATATCAACTTCTCAAAACATAAAATTCCTTTTTTCAGTTAGTAGTATTTCTTTCCATTTACATGTATGAATAGTTTTAAAGATTCATTTTTATAAGATTTGGATTCCAAATTTTTCTCCCTTACTACCTTCCCTCCCCTCTCCCCAAGACAAAAATCTGATATAGTTTATACATGCACGATCTTATTTAAATATTTCCATAATGGCCACGTCTTGAAAAAAGAATCAGAACAAAAGAAAAAAAACAAAAATCATGAAATGTGAAAATGTATGCTTTGGTCTTCATTCAGACTCCATAGTTCCTTCTCCAGTTGGAGATGGCATGTTTCCATAACAAGTCTTTTGGAATTGTATTTGATCACTGTATTTCTGAGAAGAACTGTATATTATACCTGATAATCACCCAATTTTGCTGTTAATGTGTACAATATTCACCTAGTTCTGCTTACTTAACTCAGCATCAGTTTATGTAAGTCTTTCCAAAAACTACTCTGTCCTAAGATAATTAGAACATTTCTTTCTTCAGATATCTCAGTACAATTTCTACACCTCACCACACACTTATCACATTCCCTTTTGTGTGATAATTGTTGGTATATAAATGGTCCAGAGTATATGAGATATCAAGGACAACTACTACCTCTGGTATGAGAGTTTGCTGAGCCCTTTTCAGGGTTGGTCAACCACCTTTTTTTTTTTCAACTGGCATTCAACCCTCAATTATGGGTCCAGAAAGTTGTAGTACCCAGAGTAGCCTCACCCCTTAACTCATCAGACTGACTAAAGGGTTATCTAATGAGTTCATCAGTGAGAGAGAGGGGTGTCTTCCCCAAATATTTAAAAACTTCCTTCATCAAAATGGATGGATGGGAAAAATTCATTCCAATAACCATGAAGACAGCTAAAGAAAATATTCTGGGGCAGCTAGATGGTTCAGTGGATAGAGGACCAGCCTTGGAGTCAGGAGTACCTGGGTTCAAATCCGGCCTCAGACATTAAATAATTACCTAGCTGTGTGGCCTTGGACAAGCCAATTAACTCCATTGCCTTGCAAAAAAAATATTCCAAGGTCATCCACAGCATCCTAGTTTAGGAACAGTCTTCTATATTTTTTTCTAGTAACTGGCCTTTGATGACTCTGGGAAAGAGAGGCAGATGACTATATATGGCTCTGTCTACTTAAATCCAGTCAAAGTATAACCCCATGATATCATCAGTCCTCTTAGAAAATAAAGGACAAACAACAATATGTAGTTCACTGTGTCTTATCTCTTGATATCATAAACCATTAATGTGCAAACACCTTGAAAGGAATAGGTGTTTTGTCTAAGTTTGCACTACTACACTGTCTCATATGTAGTAAGTGTCTAATAAATGCTCATTGAATCAAAAATAATAATAGAATTGATGGAAAGAAAATGATAATAAGACTTCTACTTAGTACCTCAAGTGCTTTGCTGAATGAATTGTCTTTCTTATATATTCCCCAAAAATGCTATATTTATTGTGGTAATAATCACCCTACTTGCTTTGTCTCATCTTGCAAAATAGAATATACAATTAAATATGCTATATAGTTGGCTTCTAGTTAATGAACATAGATGTCAGTTGACTCCTTTCTGTCCTCAGAAACTTTTCCAATAAGTTAAGGAATAATAAAAGAAATTTTATAAAGATACACACATTGAGAATTGAAAGCTCTAACAAAATTGTAAAATGTCTATTGTTAAGAGAGGTAAGTAATGATCCGTTTCAATTTTACAGTCAATATTATCTGACCATTTGATATTTACTTTTAAATTTGTTGGCTGACTATTTAACAGTCAATTTTTATTTTATTTTTTCTGAATTACATGTAAACAAAGTATAAAAGTTTATGTTCCAAATTTCCCTCCCCCTCCCTGAGAAAGTAAACTTTTTATATAGATAGTATATGTGCATTCATACAAAATATTTCCATATTAATCATGTTACAAAATAAAACAGTTCAAAAATAATAAAGTTTGAAAAGCACACAAATCTAAAATTATATTTCATCAGTCCTTTCCCTGGAGATAGATAGCATTTTTGTCATCATAAAATCATAAGCCCTTTGAAATTGTTTTTAATCATTTTGTTGCTGAAAACAGGTAAGTCATTCAGAGTTGGTCATGGTATAATCTTGCTGATATAATTTACTGGGTACAATAATTTTTGTGGTTCAGCTGATTTCACTTTGCATCAGTTAATGCAAATTAACTGGTTTTTCTGAAAGCAGGTTTTTCTGAGAGCATAGTTTTTCAACATTTCTTATAGCACAACACTAATCTATTTAATTCACAAACCACATTTTGTGTTCAGTCATTCCTCAAATGAAGGGATTTATGTCCAAGCAAGTTATAAAGAGGATTATAGGATATAAAATATATATTTTTGATTATATCAAATCAAAATGGTTTTGCATAGTCACAGTGAAATATAGCAAGGATTATAAGGGAATCAGGAAGCTAAAGAGGAAAAATTACTGCTAGTTTTCTGATAAATGATTAATTTCTCATATATATATATACATATATATATATATATATATATATATATATATATATAGAGAGAGAGAGAGAGAGAGAGAGAGAGAGAGAGGGAGAGAGTGAGCTGAGGCAAATTTATAAGAATATGAGTCATTTGCCAATTTATGAATGGTAACAGTATGTAACAGTTTTAGAAGAGGAAATCAGAACTATCTATGGTCATATGAAAAATTCTCTGAATTCCCACTTACTGGAGAAATGCAAATTGTAACAACTCTTAGGTACCACCTCATACCTATAGGGTCAGGTAATATGACAGAAAAGTACAATGAAATATTCTGTAAGGAATGTGGAAAAATAGTATCATAAATTCATTACTAGGACACTAATCAAACTATGCTGGAGTATAATTTGAAACTATGCCAAAAGGGTTATAAAACTCTGTACACCTATTACCCAGCAATAGCAATACTACCAAAAGAAACCCAAGGAAAAAGGTCCAATGTATTAAAAAAATATTTAAGTAGTTCTTTTGTCATTGAAAAGAAATAGTTTGTACTGTGACAAACACAGGTGTGGGGTGTTAGGGTAATCTCTCTCCTAGAAATTGCTAGCAGAAGTCAAGATGGAGGTGTGAGGGCAAGAATTCCCAGATACTCTTTCTAAAAAAAAACTCCAAAAGCCATCAAATTATGACTCTAGCTGAAATTTAGAGGGGCAGAACCCACAGAAAGACTGATTGATATGTGATACAATTTCCCAGTCCAGGACAACTTAGAAGTTGCCTAGGAAAGGTCTTTTTCACTGGGATCTGGAGTTTTAAAGAGTCACAGTGCAGCCTCAGCACCATGTAGCCAGGCCAGAGAAAACCAGCTCCAGCCTTCTAGGAACAGCCCATAGGGTACCTGGGTCTCTGCGAGCATCTGGGTCCATGGATGAGGGGGCATTTTCCAGATCTCTTGGCCCAGGCATCACCAGGGACAGCTTGAAGGGGTGGTGAGAGAACTCTGATGCACCAGAATGAGCAGAGAGTAAAGCATCTACCTCAGAGCAGTCCTGCAGTAATAATCTGAAGTAGGAATCAGCAAAGCCAACCAGCATTTCTAGAGTACCCAGCCCACACATGGTAAGGGGTCAGGGGAGCCTGAAAATGTCTCTCTGCTCTCCCTGGGGCAGGATTGTACTGTTTGGCCACACACAGATCCAGGTTGCAGTCTGGGCCCCCAAACTACTATAGCCAAAAAGGGGATGCTCTTCACAGGTCCAGGGCAGAGGTGAGGGCCTGTGGTCATCCACATTACAGAACATAGAAAACAGAACAATCGGAGTCTTTCATAAGAACTTAGAGAAATTAAAATCCCTGTGTGGTGTCCAAAAAAAAAAAACCCAAAGCCTTGGAAATGCAATAAATCAGTCATAAGCTGAGGAAAGGAGCAAACAACAGAAAAAGAAGAATCTGACTATCATAAATTACTTTGGTCCTATGAAGGATCAAAATACATTCTCATAAGATGACAAAATTGAGGTTTCTATATCCAAACCTTCCAAGAGAAATAGAAAATAGGCTCAGGCTATGAAATAAGCTCAGGCTTATGAAATAAGACTTTGAAAAGCAATTAAGGAAGGCAGAGGAAAACTAGGAGGAGAAATGAGAGTGATGAAGATAAATCATGAAAACTAAGTCAGTAGCTTGGTGAAAGAAATACAAAAAATTAGTGAAGAAAAAAACAGGTTTAAAAACCAGTTTAGGCCAGATAGAAAAAGCAACCAAAAAGGCAAATGAAGAATACCTTTAAACATAGAATTGGCCAGATGGAAAAGGAGATAAAAAAGTTCTCTGAAGAAAGTAACACCTTCAAATGTAGAATGGAACTAAAGGTAGCTGATTACTTTGCAATAAATCAGGAAGAAATAAACCAATTCCAAAAGAACCAAAAATTAGAAGAAAATGTGAAATAGCTCATTGGAAAAACATCTGACTTCGAAAAACAGATCTAGAAGAGATTATTTAAAAATTATTGGGCTACCTGAAATTCATGACCCAGAAAGGAGCCTAGATTTCATTTGTCAAGAAATAATACAGTAAAATTTCCCTGAGATCCTAGAAGTAGAAGGTAAAATAGGAATTGAGGGAATTCACTGATCACCTCCTGAGAGAGATCCCAAAGGAAAAACTCTCAGGAATATTATAGACAAATTCCCAAACTCCCAAGTCAAAGAGAAAATACTAAACAATTCAGCTCCCATAGCTCTATACTCAGGATTATACAGAATTTTATAGCATTTACATTAATGGCTCATAGAACTTTGAATTTGATATTCTGGAAGGAAAAAGAACTTGTATTACAACCGAGAATCAAGTACCCAAGAAAACTAAACATCCTCTTTCAGGGGAAAAGATGAACTTTCAATGAAACAGGGGACTTTCAAATTTTCCTATTGAAATAACCAGAGCAGAAGAGATAGTTTGATCTCCAAGTACAGGACTCAGGTGTGAAGCACAGAGAGAGTGGATGGGAATGGTAAATGATGAGAGATTTAATGGTATTGAATTATTTGTATTTCTGCATGGGAAGATGATACTGATAACTCAAATGAATCTTCTTGTTTATGAGCAATTAGAAGGAGCATATATAGACAAGGCACAAGAGGGATCTGGTAATAATGTGTTAAGGGAAAGTACTGGGAGGAAGGGAAATGAGAGGAAGAAAGTGCTAAGATATTTCACATAAAAGAGTCAAGAAAAAATGGAACAGGAGATGGTGAGGGTGGAATAAGTGAGCCTTCATTCTCATCAGAAATGACTCAGGAAATAGCATACACACTCAATAAGGTATAGAAATCTATCTTACCCTAGAGAAAAATGAGAGGAAAGGAATGGGATAAGGGAAAGGAGGCATAGATGATTGTTGAGAGCTACTCTAGTGACTTTGGGTTAGGGGTCAATTATAACCAAATGACCTACACTTTGGTGACTCTCAAACCTGAAGGCTTTCCACAGAACTCTGATTTGATAATACAACTGCATCATTTATGGCCTCACTTGTGGATAACGCTGTTCCCAAACTTCCTGACATGAGTTACATCCTGCTAGATTACATACTGGGCAAGTTAGAGTTGCATCATTGTTTTTATCCTATATGCTAATTTTGTGGTTTTCTTTTATAAGAACTGTTTGATACTTACATTAATTTCATTAAATGGCTCTGCTAGTTGTCCTTCCAGTAACCCCACCCAAGTATAATATGCATGTTTCTGTTTCTCTCCTGAGCTGAATGGATCACATGGTAGACAGGGGAACTCAACAGGTGATAAAAGACAGGGAAGATTGTGAGAAAGGGTACTAAGATACAACACATTTCTGAACAGGGATGGGGTGAAAGGAGAGAGAGAGAGAGAGAGAGAGAGTAGAACAAATGAGAGGGGGAGGAATAGAGGGGAGGAAAATACAGCTAGTTATAGTAACTATGGGAAAAATATTTAAGCAACTTCTCTGGTGGACTTATGATAAAGAAGGCAACTCATCCCAGAGACAAAGTCAATGGAATCTGAACACAGACTGAAGTACTTTTTCTCTCTCTCTCACTATTCTTGAGTATTCTCTATCTTTTTTTTGGGGGGGGGAGGTTAAGCTTATTCTCACAACAAGATTATTGTAATAATATAAAATAACAAAAGAATATGAAAAAATTTTAAAAAGAAAAAAAAGAAATTGCTAGCAAAGTTCTTGCCTGAGTCCTTCTTAATAGCTTAATCCTTCACCTGGAAAATGGTTATATCTCTGAGATCCAGTGTGGCTTCAGAAACAAGAAACAAAGAATAATATGGTGTTTGCTGCCTGACAACTTCATAAAGAAATTTCCAGAACAAAATAGAAATCTTTAGACAATGTTCATTGATCCTACCAAGGACCTTGCTTTTGTCATTCATGAAGTCTTTATGTCAAAAGGTATTTTCTCTTAGAAGTTCATCACTATTGTACATCAATTTCATGTTGCAATGATTCCCTAGTTTCTGGATAATAGACAGTACTCTTTCCACTACCTCACTCATCAAGGATGAGGAGCAAAGTATACTTCCATGCTTTTTATCATGATGCTTTCAGCAATATTCTAAAATACCTTCAGCAAGAATAAAAATGGCATCAAAGTCAGCTACCACACTGAATGCTAATTATTCTACTTGAAAAGACTACAAAGTCAAGACTAAAGTAGAGGTGGAGTCAAGATAGCAGCACAAATCTGGGAACTTCTGAAGTTATTTCCCAAAACAACTTTGAATGAAGCCTCTAAACAGATCCTAAAGCCATAGAAAACTCCCTCCTCCTTCCCTTGACAAAGAAAATAATAAAACAACTTATCAATGAGATATCTTGGAGGACCTTCAGGAAAAGGTCTGTCTCATATGGGTCAAAGGTCAATATAGGCAGGAGAGTTGGAAAGTCAGTGAGAAGGTCTTAGCCATGGTGCAACTCAGGTGCAAGCAGGTCCCAATCCTATTCAACTCCTGCCCTGGCTCAACTTTTGGTATGGTTCAGGTCCAAGGTTAGCAGGAAGCAAGGATCAAGCCCCAGAATACTGCTGTAGCACAGGGAGCAAACCATAGACCTTTGACAACCCCCGCCCCCGTACATAAAACATGGGTCTTTATACCCCACACCACAGGAATCCACCATCAAAACGAGGAAATCAACAAGCAACAACACAAAAACAATAATCACTGACAACTATTTTTCTGACAGGGGACAATAAAAAATGCCATATCAGAAGAGGAAAGCAGTGGCAACATACCTACAAGTGAAACCTAAAAGGGATTATAATTGTCTCAAATCCTAAAAGACCTTCTGTAATAACTCAAAAGGATTTTAAAAACCAAAGAAGAAAAATGAAAAACAAAAATGAAAAAGCAAATGAGAGTCATGCAAGAGAATTATGAAAAGTTTACTGAAGAAAAAAAAATGTTAAAGTAAAATTGACCACTGGAAAATAAAATTGATCAACTTGAAAAGAAAAGCAACTTCTCTAAAAGTGGCATTAATCAACTGAAAAAAGAAAACCCAAAAACTAACTAAAGAAACCAAAATCTTAAAAATTAGATTTGGACAAATGGAAACAGATAACTCCATGAGAGTGAAACAAAACTGAAAGGTTGAAAAAAATACAAGAAAATGTAAAATATGTCTTAGAAAAATTACGATGAACCTGGAAATAGGAAATATTGGTCTATCTGAAAGCCATGATCAGCAAAAGAGCCTGAATTATATCATGCAGTATAATATCCTAAAACAGAAGAGAGAATTGTCTTTGCAAGAATCCATCAATTACCCTCAGAAAGAGATCCCCAAAATAAAACTTTAAGAAATATTCAGAATTCTCACTTAAAGGAGAACTTCTGAATCTTGAGAATTGATAAATGGAATGGGTGTAAGACAGCTATAAAACAATTCAGATATGGAAAAATGGGATTATGTTAGAGAAGAAGGCCAGCATAAGATAAATAATGTAACATGAAGAAGCACAAAGGACTTAATGTAGTAGAGGGAAAGAAGGGAGCATGGGAATACTAAGTAAATCTTAACTCTCATCAGATTTGGTTCCAAGGGGGGAATAACATACATTTCAAACTGGGTTTAGCAATTATTTCTACCCTACAAAGAAGCATGGGAAGAGAGGGGAAGAAAAGGGAAGAAAGGAGGGATAAAAAGGAGGGAAAAGGAAAGGGAAAAGTGGGATAAAAGGAGAAAGGAAGAAAAAAGGGAAGTGGCATGATAAAAGGGAGCATAGATTAAGGAAGATGGCAATCAAAAAACAAAAACTTCTGATGAGGAAGAATAAGGGTCAAACAAGGGAGGAAAGATAGAAGAAAATAGTTAATAATTATAATTGTGAATGTGAATTTGATGAATTACCCCCATAAAACAGAAGCAGATAGCAAAGTGGAATAAAAACAAGAATCCTATAAAATATTGCTTATAAGAATATTTTGAAGAAGAAAGATATATACAGGATAAAGGTTTAAAAAGACTGGAGCAGAATAGATTATGCTTCAGCTGAAGTAAAAAACAATCAGCAATAGCAAATTATTTCAGACAAAGCAAAACAAAAATTGATAAAATTAAAAGGGATAAGGAAGGAAACTATCTTCCTAAAAGGTATCATAGGCACCAAGTGATATGACATTCAAATTCATAGAGGAGAAGCTAAAGGAGTTAGAGGAAGACATAGGCAGGAAAACTATATTAATGGAAGACCTCAATCTCCCTCTCTCAGAATTAGATAAATCTAACTACAAAATAAACAATAAAGAAGTTAAGAAGGTGAATAGAATTTTAGAAACTTTAGATAAAATAGACCTTTGAATAAAATTCAGTGAGGATAGAAAGAAATATTCTTTTTTCTCTGTGGTACATGGCACCTGCACAAAAATTGACCATGTACCAGGGTATTAAAAAAGCTCAAATCAAATGCAGAAGGGCAGAAATATCAACTTTCAGATGATAATACAATGAAAATTACAGTTATAAAAGGCATTGAAAGATAAGTTACATTAATTAGAAACTGAATAACCTAATATTAAAGAATGAGTTGATCAACAACAAAACAAAGAAGTAATCAGCATTTAATCCAAGACAATGACAATGATGAATCTCATATCAAAACTTGTGTGATGCAGCCAAATAAGTTATTAGGGGAAATTTTATATCTCTAAATAATTACATGAATAAATTAGAGAAAGAGGAAATTAATGAATTTTACCAGCAACTAAAAATGCTAGAAAAGAAAAAGTAAAAACTTTACATCTGAATACCAAATTAGAAATGCTGAAAATGAAAAGTGAAAGTAAAAAAATTAAAAGTTAGAAAACTATTTAATTAGTAAATAAGAGTTTTTTTAAAAAAACTAAAATAGATAAACCTTTTGTTAATCTGATTTAAAACAAAGAATACCCAATCGCCGGTATCAAAATTGACAAAGTTGAAATCCCCATTAAAGAAGAAGAATTTGAAAGAATAATTTGGAATAAATTTTTCCTAACTATATAACAATAAATTTGATAATCTAAGTGAAATGGATGAATATTTACAAAAATATAAATTGCCTGTGGAAATAAAATACATAAATAGACCCATATACAAAAAAATGAACAAAACATCAATGAACTCCATAAGCAAAAAATCTCCAGGACCAGATGGATTTACAAGAGAATTCTATCAAACATTTAAAGAACAGATAACTCCAATTCTATGTAATTATTTGAAAAAATAGTTGAAAAAATCTAGCCAAATTCTTTTTATGGTACCAGCATAGAACTGAGACCTAAATCATGAAAAGCCAAAACAGTCAAAAAATTATAAGCCAAATTTTCTAGTGAATATTGATGCAAAAATTATAATATGCCATGATCAGGTAGAATTTATTGCAGATATGCAAAATTGGTTCAGTATTAGGAAAACATCATTATCAGAGGAATCTCAGTGTTTCAGAAGTTCTAAAGAAAATGTAGGAGAGAAGAGATTTTAGACTATCAAACTGAATACCTACAGAGCTGTATTGCTGAACCTATTGTGAAACCTGAACAGTCTACCAGTTCATGCCTAGAAACTTATTTGCTTCGATTTGAATTGGCATTAGAAAATTCTGATGATTACTTTGCAAGATAAGGGATGAACATTGAGGTTGCTTTCTGGTGCATTTAGATTCTACTGCAAAGAGGGTTACTCCAAAGGGCTGTCTAAATTATTCAAATGTCAAATGTATATTTGCCTAAAACCTATTTTATGGATAAAACCATGAACAAAGCAAGTATTTACATGGCATTCACAAGAAGTGATACAACAGCACTCTCAAGGTCTCTCTGAAGAACTTGGGAATTGATCACATTACATGAGAGACACTGGCAAAGGTCCACCTAATATGGTGTGCCTACATCAAAAAAAATCGTATTGTCCTACCCGTGAAGCAGAATTTCATTAGTTCAAAAAAACAGGAGAAGTTCAAATTTAGAAACATCTCTATTCTAAATGTTCATATGAATTAATTTTGCCTGATTTGTGACAGTCTTCCAAGGTCTTTTTGATTTCATTAGCACAGTTAGATACACTATCTTCAATATATTGATGTCATTTTGGCTTTCTCCATGAACAAAGGTCAAAAGCCAATCAAACCAACATTTTCCCACTTGATTATATCTGACTTTATTTGTGTGAAAAATTTGTTATCAATTTGTTCATAAAGTTCCTGGATTTCTTTTGGTCTTAGACTTCCAAGTATTTTCTAATGTCTGCAATTATTTTAAATGGAATTTCTCATATCCTTGTACTAGATTTTGTTGCTGATATATATAAACAGAGTGATGATTTATTTGGGTTTATTTCATATCCAGGAACTTTGCTGAAGTTGTGAATTATTTCAACTAGCTTTTTAGTTAATTCTCTAGGATTGTTTAAGTACATAATCATATAGAATGCAGAGTGATAGATTTTTTCCTAGACTGGCCATTCTAATTCTTTTAATTTTTCTCTTAGTGATATTGCTAAATTTCTATTGTAATATTGAATAATCAATAATCGTGCTGATAATGAGTATCCTTGCTTCATCTCTCTTCTAAAGGTTTCTAGCTTATTCCTTTTGTGGTTTTAGGTAGCTATAATTTATCATTTTAAGGAAAGCTCCATTTTTTCCTTATGCTTTCAAGTATTTTTATTAGGAATGAGTTATATTTTCTCACAATATTTGTGCCTCTTTTACCAAGTTGTTCTCTTCATAATTTTATTTCATCACTCTCATTTCTCTTACCAATTTTTTGTTACCTCCCAAATCCATTTTGAGTTCATCCAGGAATTCTTGTTGAGTTTGTATACAATACACATTTTTCTTTGAGTCATTACTTGAAGTTATTTTGACAACTTTAGCTTTTTCTGGGTATGTGTTTTGATCTTCCCTGTCACCATTGTATCTTCTAATTACTATTCTTTTGTGGTTGTTTACTCATTTTCCAGTGTATTTCTTACCTATTACTTTTATTTAATATTTAGTTTTGCTATTAAGTTTGAAGAGGCACTATCTCAAGTTTCAGGATTTTCACATTGCTGTTTTCAGAGTTAACTTTGAGAATGTATAGACTTTTTATGTTCCAAAATGGTGCCATCTTATAAGAGATGTGATACTACTCCCCTGGCTTCACTGTGGTCTTTACCCTGGAAGAGACAATTTTTCTATAGTTACCAAAACTAGCACTTTGCCTGGCTTTGGATCTGTGATCAGACCCCCAACTCTCTTGCTGTCACAATTGTTATTGCTATCCCTTTGTCTTTCATATTGAAATTAACCCAAGGACTCCTCACTGCTCTGAAACAAAAACATAATCCCTACTTTCCTGCATTATCACTCCTATTGGCCTTTGGGTTGCTCCCTTGAACTGTGTTTATGTATGAATAATACAACAGGGTCCTAGTAAGGAGACTTATGCAGTCCCCTTCACAGCAATGTTTTGATGCATGTTCCTTCCAAATGTTTATGGAATGAGAGTTTTTGAAGCTGTTGAGCTGACAAATACAGCTAGTCTCCCCTGAGACAGAACTGAGATGTGGAACTGGGGCTTAACTTCATCCTGATGGGACCAACTTTTTCTATGGACCTCCTTGTCCATTTTAAGCTGGAAAATTACTTCACCTTAGCTGTTGTTGGTTCTTCTACTCCAAAATTCAATTTGAGGAATTATTTTAGAATTATTTGGAGGGGAATTTGAGAGTGCTTGACTGAGTATTTCTCTATTCAGTCATCTGAATATCTGATTTTGTTGAAATTTATCCTTTTATTAAAAAAAATTTAAGCTCACTTTATGATTTGGTCCATTATTATGAAACAAAATTGGATTGAAAATGTCTTCAAATGGAAATAACATATTTACTTTTTATCCAATTTCAAAGTAATTACTAATTAAAATATGAAAATTTAATTTTATTTGGTCAACATTTTTAAACTGTTCATCATTTACTTTACTAAGTATAGGGGAGGCAAATAAGAAAAGTGATTGCCTTAATTGAGTCTTCTAGCTCACAGTAACAAAAGCAGTCACTAAGGAGGCTGTTTTGCTATAGAGAAGTAGGTAGCAATTTCTTAGCAGTTCACTCCTTGGAGTTATTTAGAGTTCCTCAATTTGAGGAGTCACAATATCATTCTTTTCTTTATCACTCCTATTGAAAAATCATTTCTAAAGTCTTTATTCCTGAAAATTTTTCTAAAGTGTTCTTTTGAATAATCCAACTTGTAAAGCAGAACAATGCATTAAGTGAAATCAATGGTCATAGATATGGCATAGAAAAATATTAAGGAGAAGGCACCACTTGTTTTGCTTGCCCCAAACACATGATCATTGTTTCTATTATACTGTCAAAATGTAGCTGTACCCTGATGTGAAATGACGTCAACAAATCCCAAAGTCCTTTTTGTTTCTATTTCAGTCAAATATGGTACTGTCATTTTAAGTGGTCATTGCAAATTCCAGACTTCAACTTAAACTAAGATAACTCAGTGAGACACTCTCCTCACCTAATAGTCCAAAGCAAAGGACTACTGGCATTTGGAATTCCTCCTATACATCACTTGTCATTGCACATTATCTCCCAGCAACAGCTGGTGACACAAAGACATTGTGCCTCTAGGAAACTTCTCTTTTCTCCCTTCCATCTGTTTCAGTCCATTTACCTCAGAGATAAAACACTGTTTTCGTTGGTCTGTTCACAACATCTTATCCACATCGTAATTTAAATCCCTTCTGTTGGAGAAACAAATCCTGTCTTTTTCTTGTTGTTACTGTTATTTTTCTTTAAAACTAGCTGGAAATGATGGTTCCCACTGTGCAGTGGTCCTATAGAAACTGCAAGCATCTTCCACTTGTTAGAAAGGAAAATAATTCTCCTAACCAGGGATTAAATAGAACTTACATTTGTAAACAGAAAATGTTGACAGCAATATATGTGATTCTATTCCTTATAAATTGTATTTGAGTCTATGAGACTAACAATTAATTAGCATGGGAACAGGAGGAATTTGTGACTTAAAAAATCCTCCAGATGCTCATCAGTTAATGATACATTGTAGTTCTAGAATGGAAACCAACTGTAAATGTAGTAAAGAATGGGGAAAGGAGCCTATATTCTCTCATGTTCAGATTTCATTTAGATAGGACCTTGTGATTTGCAATGCTGGCTCAAGCAAACTAAGCAATATACTTCCAAATGAGCTAGATGTGAAATCAAAGAATTGAATATGATTTGTGAGGAACAATTCCCCTGTTCCTCCTCAGGAGTGCTTTACTAGCATTGCACTGATAGAAGAATAAAACTTAGTAGGAATTTCAGAGGTCATATTATCCCACCACAGAATGTTCTATTCATAATGCCTCATTATTTTGGCAATTGCCATCCCATCACTCTCTGAAAAATTAGTCTTTTCTGTCAGTCCAAATAAATGCTTTTCACTGAGTTATCTCTAGTGATAAGCAACTCACTACTTACTAATCATTTCTATACTATATTAGAACAGCTCTATATTTATTGGATTCTAACATAGTTTGAAAACTCTGTTCCTCAAATTTTCATATACTGCTCTTAATTCTGCCCTCTGGAGTGAAGCAGTGAACATAGACACACACACACACACACACACACACACACACACACACACACACACAGACACACACACACACACACACACACACACAGCTATAGATGTATTTTATATCAAGAACATCTATGAAGATATAAGGACTAAGTAAAACTATGATTTTTTTGGACTCATGTTCTAGAGTTTTATGCTGAAATTTTCACATACTCAGTTTGACCAGGGTTTCTCCCCAACCTTGTTCCATGTGATTTTTCTAAGGCTTACCACTTAGCTGACTAACCTGTATTGTTCAGAAATAAACAAATTACATTCTCAGATGGCCATATAAAAACTAAATCATGAAAATGTCCAGAAAACCATTAATTCAGACATCAAAGTATTTACATTGCAACACTAGTAAGTTTCAACCATTACTCAAATGCATCTGTAATTTAATTCATTTGAATGTTCTTCCAATTATGCAAATCATGATCTGCTCTGACTTCCCATCCTCTGAATTCTTGTCCCATAATTTCTCATAATTTTATCATAGAAAAGTCTATTCAAACATAGAAGAACTTCCATAGATCTTCCTGGGTGTATATCAGTGTGACAACATGACAGCTAGCTTCTTATCCTTCATCCTTACCACAGACCAATATAACTTCCCTTCTTATCACTCAATTATTTGATGTTAAATTTACTATTAATTTTGAAAGGACTTCATTGATTTTATGTTATTGCTTATTCATACCTATTAGTCATTTCTCCAGGAAGTTCTCTGTGACATTTCTAATCCTTCCATATACGACTACATTGAAAACAACATAGATAATTGTGTATATTCTTTCACTATAAGTCCGTATGGAATGATAGATTTCTAATAATAGATTTGGAATTAGATTATGAACTACATATTTTTACTATGTTTGTATTTGTAGTATAGACATGCACAAGCAAAGTGTTTATTTGTATCATTATATCTAGAAATTATAAATTTTTATCTACTGATATTATAATTGTAATATATATTTAAGATTACATATTACATTATATATTATGTTTTAGAGTTTATGCTATATAAAATATGCGGTAATTATAAAGCAATTGTAACAATTACATAGTATATAATGATATAAATATATTTCTATATGTAGCAATGCATATGTTTTTATTTAATATTTTTCTAAATTATATTTTAATTTTAACATTGTTGTTTTCAAATATTATGTCCTAAGTTCTCTCTCTCAGTTTCCTCCTCCTATTGATAAAACAAGCAATTTAACATAAGTTTTATTTGTGTTGCTGTGAAAAGAGCATTTCCATGTAAGTCATGTTATGAAACAAAACACTGATTAAAAGCAAACTCAAGAAAATAAAGAAAAGTATATTCTTTAAAACTATACTAGCTCTTTCTCTGGAATAGGATAACACATTTCATCATAAACCCATCAGAATTCTTAAATTTTGGATAATTGTACTGTGTAGTATAGCTAAGTTATATACAGTAAATCACCTTACATTATTGCTATTGCTGGATGCAATGTACAATGCTCATTTCACTTTTCACTTTTTATCAGTTCATATTGTCTTTCCACATTTTTTCTTTTTTTTTCCAATTACATGTAATGAAATGTTTTCAACATTCCTTCTTTTGCAAGATTTTGAATTCCATGTTTTTTTTTTTTTTATTTTTACCACTCTCTCTTCCCTCCCCACTCCCCATGGCAGTGAACAATCTGATAAAGGTTGGACATGTACAGTCATGTTTAACATATTTCCATATTAGGCACATTGTGAAAGAAAAATTAAAATGAGGGGTTGGTAAAGAAGATTATGAGAGAGAAAGAAACAACATCAAATGCTTTCTATTTTCCTGAATCCAATATTTTTTTCATTTGTATTTTTCTTTCTCCTTTCCGCTTAAACCTCCTCATCATTACTTTGTTTCTGATTACTACCTGCTTCATACTGTCCTTTCCCTTTTATCCCTTCTACTTTCCTGGTAGGTAGTATAAATTTCTAAACCCAGTTGGGCAGGTATAATCATTCCCTCTTTTAGCCAAATTTGCTGGGAGTAAGATTTACTTGTAGTTAATACTCTCCCTTCTTTCACTCTCCTATAATAGGCCTTTTGTGCCTCTTTGTATGGTATTAAATATTTTTTGATTTCTCCTTCTTTTTCCTCCTATTATAATGCTTTTTTTCATGTTTTAATTGATTTGTACCTTATAATCCCATCTTCTGTAAAGTATACTCCTTTTAACTATTCTGATGGAAGTATAATTCTGAGGAGACATAAGGATTATCAACACAGTGATTAATTTGTAACTACACCTTTTCTGAGAGCCCTCCATCTAACATTCCCTATAAAAATGCAACCCCTGTGTGAGCGAAAGTAAAGCATCATGTCATGATCAGTTTATACCTATACACACTAATTATTTTCCTTTCAACTATCCTAAGAGGAAATAAAATTCTTAAGCATTACAGGTAGTGTATTCTTGTTTAGCCTTCTTGACTAACATCTTTTTTTTTTCTTTCCAGTTACTTTTTTACTCATCTCTTTCTCTCTTTCATTTTTTTCAATTAAATTACATTTCTTTTCCCTATCAACCATTCCTGTTATCTAATTCTTTGTTGAAATTTATTCTTCATTTTAAGTAATGTCTTTATTTATTTTTTATCCATATACACATGTATATTTTTAAGTTATAAAATTTCCTTCCACTCTCCCTTTCCCCCACTCCCAAACCTCAATGTTGAAAAGTCAGATTAGCATTGTAGATCCATCCAGATTTTGGTATACATATTTACAGATTAATCATTTTCAGTATGAGGAATTAAGATTAAGGAAAAGAGATACATGAGAAAATTTTTATAAAGTTTTTGTCAGATTCTGAAGGGTTGCTTTTATTTTGTTTTGTTTTTCTTTCTCTGGATGGGGATACCATTGTTAATGACCTAGATCTTTGATCTACTGAGAGGAGCTGCTTCCATCAAGGTTGATCATCTCACAATGTTCTTCTTAGTATGTACATTGTTTTCCTGGTTATGCTCCCTTTGATCAGCATCAGATCCTGCATAATTCTATGCTTCTCTAGAGTCCAACCATTTATGATTTCTTATAGAACTTATACAATTCTTATAGAATTTCTTATATTTCCGTATCTATTCCCCAATTGATGGACATCCCCTCAATTTCCAATTATTTATCACTACAAAAAAGAGCATATGGAACTTTTCCCATTTTTTTGAAATTTATTCTGGATATAGGCCTAGAATTGGAATTATTGGGTCAAAGGGAAAGGAATATTTTTATTGTTCTTTGGTTATAGTTCCATATTGCTCTTCAGAATGGTTGGATCCATTCACAACTCCACCAAAAATGCATCAATTTCCTAATCCTCCCACAACTTCTCAAAAATTGATCATTTTCCCTTTTTCATCTTATACAATCTGATAGGTAAAAGCTGATACCTCATAGTTGTTTTCATTTGCATTTTCTCTAATAAGTAATGATTTGGAGCATTTTTTCATATGGTTTTATATATATATATATATGTATATATATATATATATGTAGCTTGAATTTCTTAATTTGAAAACTGTCTATTCATATCCTTTGAACATTTATCAATTGGGGAATTATCTGTAACCTTATAAATTTGGTGCAATTTTCTATATAGTTTGGAAATTTGATGTTTATCAGAACTCCTGTTTGTGAAGATTGTTTCCCAGCTTTCTTCTTTCCTTCTAGTTTTGGCAACATTGATTTTATTAGTAAAAACCTGTTTAATTTAATATAGTCCAAATCATCCATTTTGCAGTTTATATTGTACTCTATTTCTTGTTTTGTAACGATTCTTTGTCCACCAGGGGATGGATTCGGCTCAGGACAGAAAAGAAAAACATATTAACACTCAGTTGGGGAGTGTCAGCAGGACAACTGACATAACCAGTTTATTGAAAACATTAAGCAGTTATTATAGAAGAAAACCACAAAATTAGCATATAGGATAAAAACAATGATGAACTTTGTTATGGGTAGGAATTAATACATCAGGATGTGACCCAGGTAAATAAATTCGGAAACAGGGTATAGAAACATGAGGCTTAGAATGATGTAGTTGTGTTATCAAATCAGAGTTCTGTGGAAGCTTTCAGCTCAAGGTTCAACATAGCTCAGGCTATTTTGGTCAATAATTGGCCCCTTGATCCTGAACTCACTTGAATGGTCTCTATACTGCCCTCTTTTCTGTTTATACAACAAGCTCACAATTGCCCATCATGATGCTCAACCTGGGTAACATGATCCTGAACTTTACTAATAGCAATATATAGTGGCTTTGGTTACAGAAAAAAAAAATTTGAAAAAACTTGGCAAACAACAAAAGAGAAACATAAAGAGAATTAATATAAAACATAATTGTATGATACTCTGGGCCCAATTCTCAAAAAGGGTGGGTTGATGAAACAATTTACCCTCTTGGAAAAAAATAGTTAAGAGCTGTGCTGCTCACAGCTCCATCCAAAGCCTTCCCCTCACCTGATCCCGGGACTCCTCACAGCTTTGTCAGGGGGTTTTCTCTGAAGGACCCTGGTAGTCTCCGGACTATTTCCAGTCCCATGCTTGACCCATGTAAGGACATGGTGACATTGTTTGGTCATAAATTTATGCCCTTTCCATAGATCTTATAGATAGAGTATTTCTTGGTCTATTAATTTATCTATGGTGTCACCTTTTATGTCTAAATCCTGTACCCATTTTGACCTGAATTTTTAAATATCTTTTTTATGGTTTATTTATTTATTTCCATATTATTACAATAATTTTTGTGAAAGTAAATATAATCCTCCCCCCCCAAAAAAACATAAAGAAATCTCAAGAGATAGATGAAGTGAGAGAAAGAAAATAAGAAGTTTACTTCATTCTGTGTTCAGATCATCAGTTTTGTCTCTGGGATGAGTTGCTTTCTTTATTATAAATACATAAGAAGAAGCTGATTCAATATATTTTCCCACAGTTGCTATTGCTAGCTCTATTTTCCTCCATTCTATTCCTCCCCACTCACATTTATTCTATTCTCTCTCAATTTTCATCCTGTCCCTCTGCAGAAGTGTGTTGTATCTGACTCCCCTTTCCCACAATCTCTCTCCTATCACTCACTCCCCATTCCCCTCCCCTATCCCCTTTTTCCCATCCCTTTCCCCAGATTTTTCCTTAGGGTAAGATTGATTCTATACCCTATTGAGTATATATGTTGAATTTTTTCACTGTGTCTTTTCTGGGGAGAATGAAGTTCTGATGAGAATGAAATGATAATGAGGAATCACTAATTCCCCCTCACCTCCTCCCATTCTACTCCACCACAAATGTTTTTTCCTGACTCTTTTATAGGAAATATCTTAGCCCATTCTGCCTCTCCCTTCCCTCCCTTTGATGCCATCTTTAAACTACATTATACCATTATATTCAACTCCATCCTGTGCCTTGCTCCATCTAACAGCTCTTATAAATGAGAAAGTTCATAAGAGTTATCAGTATCTTTTTCCCCATGCAGGAATACATGTAATTCAACATCAAAAAATTCTTCATTATTTGTGCTTCCCATCCATCCTCTCTATGCTTCACCTGAGTCCTATACTTGGAGATAAAACTTTCTGGTTGTTTCAATAGGAAAATTTGAAAGACCCCTGTTACACTGAATGTCCATCTTTTTCCCTGAAAGAGGATATTCAGTTTTGCTGGGTAGCTTATTATTGCTTATAAACCAACATCTTTTGCCTCCGGGAATAACATATTTCAAGCCCTATAAGCCCTTAATGAATACACTGCCAAATCCTGTGTAATCCTGACTGTTAGCACCATGGTAGTCAAATTGTTTCTTTTTGGTAGATTGTAGTATTTTCTCTTTGACTTGGGAGTTCTGAAATTTGACTATAATATCCCTAAGATTTCTTGGGGGGGAGGGGGAGGGAACTCTTTCATATGATGACTGATGGATTCCCTCAATTTCTGCTTCTAGGATCTCAGGGCAATTTTGCTGGATTATTTTTTGAAAAATGAAGTCTAGGCTCTTTTCCTGGACATGACTTTCAGGTAGCCTAATAATTTTTAAATGAATTCTTCTGGATCTGTAATCCAGGTCTATTGTTTTTCCAATGAGATACTTCACATTCTCTTCTAGGTTTTTTTTGTCCTTTTGGGTCTATTTTATGTTTTGTGATTTCTTGCAAAGTCATCAGATTCCTTTAAATCTGTCCTGCATTTGAAGGAGTTACTTTCTTTAGAGAGCTTTTTTATCTCATTTTCCAACTGACCAACTCTGCTTTTTAAGGCATCCTTCTCCTCATTTGCTTTTTGGGTTACTTTTTCCATTTGACTTCAACTGTTTTTTTTTATTTTTAAGGTTTTTGTAAGGCAGACAGTGTTAACTGGCTTGCCCAAGGCCACACAACTAGGTACCTATTAAGTGTCTGAGGCCAGACTTGAATTCAGGTACTCCTGACTCCAGAACCAATGCTCTATCCACTGCACCACCTAGCCACCCCCTCAACTGGTTTATAACATGGTATTTCCTTCAGCATTTTTTTTGGATTGCCTTCATCAAGCTGCTGACTTGGTTTTCATGATTTACCTACATCACTCATTGCTCTTCTCAATTTTTCCTCTACCTTCCTTACTTATTTTTCAAAGTCTTTTTTTAGCTCGTTCATAGCCTGAGCCCACTTCCTATTTCTCTTGGAGTCTTTGGTACAGCAACTTCAACTTTCCAATATTCTGAGTGTATATTTTGATCCTCCATGGAACCAAAGTAATTTTCTATGGTCAGGTTCTTTTTTTCCTGTTATTTGCTCATTTAATCAGCCTATGACTGATTTACCAAACTTGCAAGTTTGGGGGTTTTGGGGGACACCCCACAGGGACCTTAATTCCTCCAGATTCTTATGCGAGGATCTGACTGCTCTCTTGACAATGCTCTTATCTGTGGATGACCACAAACACTCCCCCTGCCCTGGAGCTGGGAGGAAGTTTCCTGCTTTTCTATGGTGGTATTGCACCTAGACTGCAACCTGGATCTGAGTCTGGGAAAAGCAGCAGAGTTTTGTCCCAGGGATAGTAGCAAGACCTCTTCAATCTCCCCAGATGTTGTGGTCCTCCAGACTAGTTTATCCTTACCCAGGTGAACTTTGAAGTGGCAGAAGACAAGGTAGACAAGGATGACAATTTCTCCTTAAAGTTCTCCTAATTCTCCAAGATCTCCTTTTATTAAGACAAATACAAGTGCTTAAATATCCTCCCCAGTCCCTGGTCCACTCCCACTCCTGTGGCACTCTACAATCAACCAGTAAAACCAGACTCTGATGTTAGAGGACACCAGGTGATGAAAGTTTACAGTATTCCCACATACACACAACAGTCCCTTACATCCTGGCCCCATTACCATATGTGGTCTGAAGGTTCTGGAAGTTCTGGCTAGCTCTGTACGTTCCTGCCATAGGTTCCTTCCTAGGTCTGCTCTGAGTCCAGGCTGGCCCAGGCTTACCATCACTTTGGTGAGGCAGAGTTATTTCACCACCCCTTCAAGCCATCCCCTATGATCCCTGGGCCAGGAAGTCTGGAGACCCTTGTTTTCAGGGACACAGGTGAGCCCAGGGACCCAGGCACCCTGCAGGCTGTTCCAGGAAGGCTGGAGCTGATTTGCTCTGTCTCAGCTTGACTGGGGCCTGGCTGCACTGCAGCATGGATATGCTGCAGACTGGCTGTGATGAGAATCTTTCCAACCCCTGGTCCTGGTGGAACAGACTTTTCCTAGGGATCTACTAAGTTGGCCGGTGAAATTGTATCAATCACTCTTCCTGTGGATTCTGACCCTCTTAATTTTAAATGGAGTCATACTTTTATGGCTTTTAGAGCTTTCTGGGGGACGAGTTTCTGGAAATTCTTGCCTTCATGACACCATCTTGGCTCCGCCCCCCATATTGACCTTATTTCTGTATAGATTGTGAAATGTGGGTCTATTGTTTAGTTTTTGACATACAATTTTCCAGTTTTCCCAACAAACTTTTTTTCTCAAATAGTGAGTTATTATCCCAGAAGCTGATGTCTTTGGGTTTCTTATCCTAATCCAATGATCTTTTATTCTATTTCTTAAACAGTACCAACAGACTGGCACTCATGTATACATATATGTGTGTATGTGTGTGTATGTGTGTGTGTGTGTGTGTGTGTGTGTGTGTGTGTGTGTGTGTGTGTTTAGTTCTGGTAGAGCTAGGTCACCTTCCTTTACATTATTTTTCCTTCAGTTCCCTTGCTATTCTTGAACTTTTGTTGCTTCAGATGAATTTTATTATTATTTTTCAAGATTAATAAAATGGTTATTTGGTAGTTTGATTGATATGGTACTAAAAAAGTAATTTAATTTAGGTAGAATTGTCATTTTTAGTATATTAGCTCTACCCAACTATGAGAAATTAAAATTTTTCCAATTATTTAGATCTGACTTTATTTGAGTGAGAAAGGCTGCATAATTTTATTCATAGTTTCTGGGTCTGTCTTGGGAGGTAGATTCCCAAGTATTGAATGTTGTCTATAGTTACTTCAAAGGTAATTTATCTTTCTATCTCTTGGTATTGAACTTTGTTGTTCATATATAGAAATGCTGATGACTTAGGTGGGATTATTTATATCCTGCTACTTTGCTGAATTTCTTAATTGTTTTAAGGAATTTTTTAGATTTCTTTTGGTTCTCTAAGTATACCTTCATATTATCTGCAAAGAGTGAAAGCTTTGCTTCCTCATTTCCAATTCTAATTCCTTCAATTACTTTTTATTTCTTATTGCTATAACTTATATATCTCTTAGTCTTGTATTTGAAGATTAAGGTTTTTCTTTGGTTCTTCTCTATCAGGTAAGTTTGACAATTCTCTATTTTCTGGAAAATGCATCTTTTCTCCTGAAAGAACATGCTGAATTTTGCAGGCTGGTTGATTCTTAGTCATAATCCAAGCTCCTTGGCCCTTCAAAATATCATATTTCAGGTCCTCCAAAACTTTAATGTTGAAGTTGATAAGTTTTGTGTAATCCTGACTGTGGTTCCCGGGTATTTAAATTGTTTATTTATTGGCAGTTTGCAAAATTTACTTTTTTTAGCTGAGAATTCTGAATTTTGGCTTCAATATCCCTTGGAGTTTATATTTTGAATCTCTTTATTGGGGTAATTGATGAATTCTTTCAAGTACTATTTTATCTTTTTTTTTGCTAAGATATTGAGGCAGTTTACCATGATAATTTCCTGCATGATATTTTCCAGGTTCTTCTTCTGGTCACAGCTTTCAGGTAGACCAATAATTTGTAAATTACTGTATTTCCCCAAATGTAAGACACTCCCATTTATAAGACACACCTTAAGTCGGGGGGCCTAAAATTGAAAAAATGTATTAAAAATAAAGTTATTGAACTCATTTTATTTATCATGAAATTCAAGGACCTACCTACTGCTATAGCTTTGAGGCATCTTTTGGGCAAGTCTGATGTGTGGATGCATACTTAGTGCATTCCATTTCATGAACCTGAAAGACCAATTGTATCCTTTGAAATGAGTAACTTCTTTTTCATCATTATTTCTTCTTGCCTCCTGATGAACCATCTTTATGCACATAGGAGGAATTCCAGTGGTCCTTTGCTCTTTAATTTCCTCTCTAAGTCACGTCATTTTGCTGACTTGCCTATAATGGCCTTCTTCTGCTGTGACTTTTTCAGTAGGGTTTCCTTCTTGAATTGTTTTTGCAGTTGGAGGAGGACCAAAAAGACGAAGTGTGAAAAAAAAGCAGGAAATTCAAGTAAAAAATCTACATCCATTGTATAAGACGCTTAGACCCCAAAATTTTCCAAAAGGGTGTATTTTGTACATGGGGAAATATGGTATCTCTCCTGGATCTATTTTCTAAGTCAGTCATTTTTCCTAAGTTCTTTACATTTTTTTTTATTTTTTCAGTCTTTTGCTTTTGTTTGATGGTATCTTGATGTCTCATAATTATTAGTTTCTAGTTGTCTAATTCTAATTTTTAAGGATTTGTTTTCTTCAGTGAGTTTTTGTGTTTACTTTTTCAATCTTACTTTTAGAGAAATTGATTTCTTTTTCAATATGACCAATTTCACTTTTTGTTATAGTTTTCTTCACTCAATTTTTCATAATTTTCTTCCATGACTCTTATTTTTTTCTCTTTACTCTCTTTTCTGAGCTCTTCAAAGAAGTCATTTTGGATTTAAGAACATTCAAAAACCCCTTTAAGACTTCACAATAGGCATTTTGTCATTGCTTTCCTCTTCTGAGATGGCATTTTTATCATCCAGTGTAGTCAAAGTAGTATAGTAAAATATGTTTGCAATTTTTTTTGTGGCAAAGGGGAAAGAGTACCAAATTTTTTGTTGGGGCTGGGGAACTGGTCCCTGATTTACTGCTAATCTATGGTGTTTCAGTTTTCCTGACTATTGTACCAGTGTTCCAGGGGCTCAAACTTTGTCTTCCGAGTAAGCACAGTCAGTCTGCTGCATTAATGGCTTTGTGAGTCCTAATTTGACCTGTGTTATATCTAAGAATCTCCCATTGTCTTTCCACCTCTCTTGCTTTCACTGGGCTATACTCCCCTTTAACTCTTATGAGACAGACCTTTACTGAAGTTGTTCCATGAAATATTGAGCTGAGATTTTTTTTTATAGGTCCTGTTGCTTTAGCATCTCTTTAGAAGATTCATTTAAATTCATTTTGAGCAAAGTTCTGGGTGCTTCCCAATTTTGCACCATCTTGTTTTCAATCCTAGAAATTCATATATTATATATTTTATATAATATTTATTCAAATATAGTTATTTTACTCTGAGTTTTAAAGCCCTTTATTAACAATATCAGCAGCTAGTTGAATATCAGTCAACTAACTGTCAAGAAAAATAATCTTTGATACCAAGGTAGCCATTCATTCCAAAATGGACTGCTCTTAGGTCTAAATTCCATATTCCTAATCATTTTCTTATTTCTCCAAATTTTAGAACACTAAGCCATTTTCTTTCCTTTTATTCCTGCCCCAACCACTCCTTTGTTTTTATTTTGATGTTCCATAGCATAACCAGATCAGAAAAAGTGAGATCTTGGTTTTTCAGGATCTATACTCATTATTTCTTTCTGAATTCATTACTTGAAATAGTAAATTTATTTTTTCTACTCTTAAAAATAGTAGAAACAAAATAAATTATTATATTGTTGTTTGCTACTGTAACTAGGTTTCTTTGTTGTTGTTTGTAAAAGCTAACATTTGTTTTATTTATTGGGGTTAACAATGTGACAGTAGACAGAGCATGGACATCTGAGCCAAAAGATCTAGGTTCAAGTCATGCTTCTGATGCATAGTGACTTTATAATCCTGGGAAAGTCATTTAAGCTTTAATTATTCAAAGCAACTAGGACTATAAGCTGCAAAGACAGTGAATATATTCAATAGTATGTTCCTCACCTGGGAGTTCCTCTTAGTAATGATCTTATAATTCCTGTCCTGATCCTTATTCTATATTTGTTTATATTAAAAACTTCCCTGTAAACCCTTTGAACCAGAAATAGCACAATTTATTCTGTACCCCAAAGAGATAAAAGGAAAAGCACATATATATTCAGAAATATTTAGCAGGGTTTTTTTTCCATTTTTGTGGAGGCAAATAGATATAAATTGAGGTGATGCTCATTAATTGGGAAATGATTGATGAAGTTTTGCTACATGATCATGATGGGATAGTATTGAATCTTAAGAAACAACTAGCAAAAAGGTTTCAGAAATACTTTTGAAGACTTACATGAACTAAGGTAAAATCAAATGAGCAATATTGGGAAAACATTGTGCATAGTACGAGCAATATTGTATGATGATCAACTGTGAATGACTTAGTTATTTTGTTCAATGCAATGATTTAAGACAATCCAAAATACTTAGTTTTCAAAAAAAATGCTATATGCCTCCAAATAAAGACCAGATAGAACTTGAATACCAAATTAAAGATTATGTTTTTTATCTTATTTATCATTCTTGGCCTTTTGGGGCTTGCATTTTTTATGTAACCTTTCTAACATGGAAATGTTTCTCATGATTGCACATGTATAATCTTTATCCGAATAATTACCTTTTCAAAGGGTAAAGAATAGACAGAGAAATAGGAAAATATAAAGCTCAAAATTTTAAAAAGAGAATTAATTTATATGTAATTGAAAAAAAATTAAAATTGAACACAAAAAAGAAAAAACACAGCCTAATAAATAAAACTAGAAGTTGGTTTTATGAAAAAATAAATAGACAAATCATTATTTTATTTGATTAAAAAGAAAAGAAAACCAAATTAGAATTATTAAAGCCATCATAAGAATTAGTTTGGCCAATTATATTTACTTTTTGAGTGGTCTGAAATCCAAAATGACTTCTTTGAAGAGCTCATCCAAATGAAATGAACAAATATTTACAAAACTATGAATTGTTCAGATTAACAGAATATAAAGTAGAATACATACTAAAGCTATCATATAAAAAAAATTAAACAAACTCTCCATGTATTCCCTAAGTAAAAAAACTCATACCAAATGGAGTCACAAGATAAATATCCCAAATCTTTAAGGAATAATTAATCACAATACCATGTAAACAATTCGAACAAAAAAGTAAAGGAGTCCTATCAAATTCCTTTTATGATACAAAGGTACTTTTTTTCAGTTTTCCTCTAATTTAAAAAATGAACTTTTATTTTTTTCTTTCCTCTATGATATCTCTTCAGGTGATTATATAATCTACCTAATTAGAGGTACAAAAGGCTGCTATTAGCACAGTTGTTGAATATAGAAAAAATATTACAGATGAATAGAACTAAGTGTTGAATGAGCATTTGTAATTGATCTCAGAACCATTTTCTTCCCCTTTCCTCACTGCCCTAATTCTTCTCCTAAACTAATAGGTAATGAAACAATGGTTAATTTTAAATTTTAGTCTGTTTCTTGGCTTACTTTGAATTTAGAAGATAAACTCCTCTAATTAGTGAGGATGATCATTGCACAAAAGAAATATTAGCTATAATGCTATATAAACAGACTTTCTAGCATCTTCAAGTGCTTCTATATACCATAGGCATTTAATAAATTTATTAATATTCTGTTGCTAATTTGAACCTATATTCAAAGATTTCCTGGTCTGTCAGGACCTGCTGACATAGTCTTCAAGAACATGAGATTTTTGTGTTTTAATCCATATGATCATTTTGTGGAATTGTCATCATGATAGTTTATTTCAAATATAAATTTCAAGTAAAATTTCAGGATATGCCCTAGACTAGACATTCCTGAAATGGAATTATAGTTACCTTTAGGAAGAGATGGAGGAGGAAAAAATTGTAGGGGAAACAAGCTCACGTGTTGTGAATTATGAACTTTTTAGTCAGTCCCATTGAAAAAAACAATACAAGTAAACACATTCTTGGATATATGTATCAGAGACTCATATGTTAATGATGAAATACAGGCCCAGAGCAATAGCATCTGGAAGAACATATGTAATTCTGCTCCCAAAAGTTCAGGAAGAGACACCACCAAAGACAAATAGTAATGGGGAAAAAAAGCCTGAAAAAATCCTGGGAATATAATTTACATCAACTTGAAAAATGTATTGTTAACTCTAAAAATGAGGGAGTTAAGCATGTTTTTCATTTTTCTAAACTGCAAAGATTCATTCAAATTTAGATATGTCTCAAAGTTACCATATTAGATAGATAATGAAAGATATGCCTATCCATATCTACATAGAACTATATAGAGAAATATTTTTAAAAATCTCATTGAAGAGAAGCCAATGATGTACAATAAATTATATATATATATATATAAATATATACACACATATATATGCACATACATATATAGAAACATATATGTATCTATTTGTATGTGTGTCCCTGGATGTGAGGCAAAAGGAATTAAGTTTCTTGGTTAGGGTCACACAGTTAGTAAGTGGTAAGTTTCTGGATTTAAACTTAGACATTCCGACCCTAGGATCAGTACTCTATTCCCTGTCCCACCAAGTTGCCTCATTTCAGTATCTTATTAAAAAACTAAAGATAGGGGGAATCTATGTGGCACAGTGAATAGAACAAAGGCCCTGGAGTCAAGAGGACCTGAGTTCAAATCCAGCCTCTGACACTTGATAATTACCTGGTTGTGTGGCCTTGGGCAAGCCACTTAAGCCCATTGACTTGTCAGGGAAAAAAAAGGAAACTAAAGAGAGTTAAATTACAATGAAAAATACAGTAAAAACATGAAACTTCTTTTCCTAACTTTTGTCACAAATTAGAATCTTTGATTTTTTTTTTTACAAGAAGGAAGCCTGGAGGAGAGTTAATACACACACACACACACACACACACACACACACACACACACACACACACACACATATATATATATATATATAATTTAACAGAAATACTCTATGCAACATCCCCAATAATTTTAGTTCATATGAATCTTCAATGTCAAGGAATTAACTGACACTTTATGTAGCCCAATACACTTTTTGGAAAGCTGTAATTATTAGGAAAAATTTTTTTCTTATATCCTATCAAAATATTTGTCCTACATTATCCACCCATTTTTTCTAAATCTTTCCTATGATGACAAGAAAAATAAATCTAATCTCTGCCTTCAAGTTTTTCAAATATTTAGATACCAGTAATATCATCTCCATATCTCATCTCTAGCTTTAACATCCTTAGTTACTTAAGCACACATTTGTATAGCATAATTTCCAATCATGTCATCATCCTGATCTCCCTTCTCTTGACAAACACCTGGCTAATTCTTCTTAAAATATAGCACTCTGAACTCACCACAGAACATAGAGCATATTGCATGACTAAATCAGTTCCTCTATTCTGAAAACTATACCTTTCATTATTATATTAGTTTCATCTTTATTCATTAATAGATTGTTTTAATAATCCAAGTAGAAGAAAGCAAGAACAGAAGTCCCATATAATGAGGAGTCCTGGAGGATTTAGATTACATGCAAACAGTGGCAATCCTCACATCAATTAAATCATGTATCCATCAAAGTACAAAGATTTATATTTATCCCCATTGAATTCCATGTTATTCTATTCAACTTATCAAGATCTTTTTGAAACATTACACAGTCAGCCAGAGTATTTGTTATCCCTTTCAGCTTTCAAGGTCATTTATATATTTGATAAGGATGCCATCTTTGTCTTCTGGTAAGTCATTGATGAAAATGATGATAAAATGAAGGGGGGGGGGGACCCAAGGCTTTCAATTTGTACTAGAGAATTTCTGCCAAGTCATTTCTGATTTTTTTAATCCTCACTCTGGTATAACCAATTGCACATCCACCTTTTCTATCAGTAACTCTGTTTTCTTTGTAACTATATTATGAAAGACTATTTCAAATGAGTGTTGCTGGAAATCAGATCTACTATGCCTATGTCTTTCCTCTGATCTATCTTTCCAAAAATTTATTAACCAAAAAAATGATATAAATGATCTTTGTTGACTTACATTGACTTTAGGGGGAAATGATTGTTTTTTTTTTTTAAATTTTGACAAACTATCCTTAAAATAATTTGTTTCAATATAAAACAATAAACATTTAATAAGCATTTACTATGTGTAAGATGTAATTATTCAAAACAAAATAAAATCAGTACATGGCTATAAGGATCTCACAAACTATTTAATTACAGCATTCTAAAACATTATTCGAAGGCTGTAATTTAATAGAATCTAAGGAACTTTCATAAAGCACTCTGGTGTTCAATTTGAAAAAGAAAATTTTTCACCTTTTGTCCTATGATACCACTCTCATTTTCCATGATGTTAATTATTACTTGAATTTAAGTAATTATAACTATACGTAATTTTCAAAACTATATAGAATATAGTTCATACAGACATAGATATTTAGTCTTGTGGAAGATAGTTGAGTGATCTCCTACAATCTCTTCTCTGATCTTGAGTAGTGATTTTCTATTAAAGGTGTTCTTGTTTAGCTTTCCAAGTCTAAAAATTACTTTCCTTGGTAAAGAAAATAGAAGCAGAATAAAAGGTAAATTCTTTTTGTCTACTTTCTTTTGTCAATTATTATTTTTCAGTCCACCCAAGCAGTTAGTTGTATGCTCTAAGCTAAACTCTAAGGTCCTACAGGCAATGATAATGCCTCATACCTCACATAGTTTCTAAAATTGTACTCTATTTTATATAAAAAAGATATTTTATATTTTGTTATATTGTCTAAACAATAGTTAATTTCTACCTCTCTCTCAAATCAATTACATTTTATATTCTATCATGTTCTTACTCCCAAAAGAGACATAAAACATAATAAAACCAAAAAAGTTACGTCTTTAGTATTTATCACAAGTCATCATAAGCATTAAGCACATAAATTATGCCAAGTACTATGTTCCTGCAAGTATTTAGACTTTCTTATACTATTTATGTGAAACTCTTCCACTTCTTAGCACATGTTCTTAGTTCTGCACATAGTTTTTAAACATTTAAGTTCACTGATAATGTCTTTATGGTATCTACCACTTTAATTTCTTTAGAAATTTTTTTAAATAGCACATATTTTTTTCTTCATTTATGTGTAAAGATAATTTTTAATATTCAGTTTTAAAAATTAATTTCAACTTATCTCCTCTTTCTCTGACCCCATCTAAGAAAGTAAGCAGTTTCATATATATTATATATGTGCAATCATATAAAACACATTTTCATATTAGTCTTTTTCATATGAAGAAACAGTTCAATAGAAAAAACTCACAAAAATAAAAGAAAGTAAAAATTAAATGTTTCAATTTACACATTCAGACTTTTAGTTTTTTTCTCTGGCTATAGATAATATTTTTCATTATAAGCCCACCAACAAAAGTGAATATAATTCTTGAAGGGGAAAAACAGATGTTTAATGAAATAGAGAATTTTCAAGCATTCTTGATGAAAGAAAAGAAATGACATAAAAATTTGACTTTCAAAAACTCCTTAAGAGAAGCAATACAAGATGATCAAGCAATTGAAATCAAAATGAATTTATGAAGATCAAACTGTGTACCCTTCAATGAGAGGTGATACATGTAAATTCAAAGAACAATATAATTATTAAATCAGTTTTTAAATGTCTAAATAAAAAGAAGATGTATGTGATTTGATTATGTTGGGATGATGTAAAAAACTTGATTTGTGAAAAAGGAGGTATTAGGGAAAAGGAGGAAGGAAGAGAAAGAATGGAAAAATTATTTCCAATGAAAGAAACCCATTAGGAAGAGCAGGGGATGAAAGAGTGTATGTGGGTTGGCCATATTTGAATCTCATTCACATATATATTTTCAAAAGAGAAAAATATCTATATATGGGTATATATGTTTCAGACATAAATACATATACTCAATTGGAAATAGAAATATATCTTATTCAACAAATAAGTATGAGGGGAAGTACATTAAGGAAAAAAAAAACATTTATTCACCAAATGACCTAGAAGCCAAACACTTAAAGGAAAATATTAAACAAAGTATATGAAGAAATAGACAGTAAAACAACACTAGTTAGTGATCTCAACTTTCTCCTCTCAGAGCCGGCTAAATCTAACCATAAAAATAGATCTTAGAAAAGTTAGATATGCTGGAATTCTGGGGAATATTGAATAGGAAGAGAAAGGAGCATATATTTTATTTCAGCAATACATGGAACCTTCACAAAATCTGACCATGTATTAGAGTATAAAATCCTCAAAATCAAATGAAGTAAGGCAAAAGTAGTAAATGTCACTATTTCAGAAAATAATGAAATGAAAATTATATTTTATTAATGGTAGTAGAAGCATAAATTAAAAGCTAATTCAGTCAATAATGTAAATAAAGACAGCAATGATACAATATCAGAAAATTTGTGGGTACAAAGCCTAAATAGTATTTAGGGAAAATTTTATAATTTATATTTTTAAATCTATAATGATGAAAGGCATAGTTTCCAGAATAAAGGAACTGGTTTAGTCATGCAATAATATGCTCTGGGTTCTGTGGTGAGTTCAATATGGTATATTTCAAGAGGAATAGCCAGGTGCTTGTCAAGAGGAGGGAGATCAGGATGATGGCATAACTGGAAATTATACTATGCTTAAGGAGCTAAAGATGTTAAATCTAGAGAAGAGATCAATAAGTTGGGCATGCAAATAAAAATTTAAAAATCTCCAAAATAAACAATGAAATAGAAATCCCTTATCAAGGAATTAAAAAACTTTTAAGTTTTAAAAATGAACTAATAAAACTAGGGGCTAACTTTTATGAAAAAACTAATAAAATAGGTTAAAAAACAGTTAATTTGATTATAAAAGAAAGAAAACCATATTTTGAGTATTTAAAATGACAAGAATGAAGGCGCCACAAATGATTAAATAAGAGTAATTAATAAGCATAATTTTGTCCAATTTTATGCCAGTAAAACTATCAATCTAAGTGAAATTGGTGAATCTTTAAAGCATATAAAGATCCTTCATTAGCAGGAGTGAATGCTTAAATAATCCTAACTTTAAAAATAAATTGATCAAGATATCAATTTGTCCCCTAATAAAACGACCTCCAGCACCAGAGAGAATCAGGATAATTATTAAATTTCTTGACTGTTCCCTTTTGTAATGGTATGAAATTAGGAGCAATAGAGATCAACAGAGTCTAGCAATATACTCTTACTGAATGCACTGTTTATCTAAAACAAATTTTGTTTTCCACAAACGTTTTTAGGTCATTGCTTTACTGTTTCAGAATCATTAGTGCTAAAGAAGGTAGTAGCATAGATAAAAATGAAAAATGTATATTTGGCATTTTCAGTCTGAGAAGAATCTGAACTTTTCTGAATGACACTCATACACATATAAGGAATTTAATAGCTTCCTGTATGCCATTTGGAGCCAATTATAGTGTGATTGATCTCTACCTTAGCATGTAATTCAGTCATACCTGTCCTCTCCTGCTCAGTTGGAAGGTTGATTCTTGTGATTCTATCTAATTTAGAAGATTTCATTTTTATGATTCAGTATACATGAATAACTCGCAAATTCTTTCACCTGCTAAAATCCCCTGTCCTACCAATCCAGTCCCCCAGGAACCCATGGTCTATTGCTCTCCATCAAAAAATAAGAAGCTTTAAATTTATTCTTAGGCATGTTTGCTAAACATTTTGGAGGTCGTGTTTTGCTTTTATAGCAAATATTAAGCACTCTGTGAGTGTTGGAAGAAAGTACAAAAAACAGAGGGCAACTCATGTCACTATTGCTCCCCAGAATCTATGGGTAGGATGAATTCACAAGATCCCTTGATTTTCTGAAAGTTAAAATTCCATATAGTTTCTGTTTTTCCTCCTTTATAACTTAGTTACTGATGCCTATTTTTTTTAATAAAACAGAAACTCCACATTTTGTCTAATGATATAATAATATCTTGATTTATCATAAATCCTAATTTCTCAAAATTTCTCATAATAAAGACTTTACTACAACAAATTATCTTCTGTGACAGTTTCATAACTGGACAAGATTTCATGAGAATTGGAATAGAGTTAACTTTGATGATATTCTCATGATTAAAAATTTCAAACATTGCATAAGACAGAGATGTATTTTTATTCAAGGTATATTTAATTGTCATAGAGAATAGCAAACATAGATTCCAAAGATATGAAGGCTCCCCTAGAGAAGGTGAGGTCTTCCACACATAGATAACTATGTATTGAATGCATCACAGTATCTCAAACAAGAAAAGGGAATTTCTTAGAAGTCAATCAATTTAGCATAGCTGAATACGATTCTATTTGGCAAAATACTCCCAAAATGGTCATAAAACTTTTCCTGAAAATTTCACAAAAGCCCACTTCTTCAATTTCCTGGCTATATTCTTGCCTTGGTGATATTTTTACTAATGCATATTCATTCCTTCCCCTTTCTCATTTGCCAAACCCAGACTTTCTAGTTATGAAATCATAATCAATAATGTCAGTATTATGTCAGTGTCAATGTCACTGCCATGACTCCATTTACTATCTCTATAACTTCTTAAGCCACAATATTTTACTCCATCAACACTCTCATCTTTAAATTATCTCTCCCATTATAATAAAATATTTTAATGACTGTTATTTCATTTGGGTCTTTTTGTATTCCTAGAACTTTGGTAGGTTTCTGGGCACATAGTAAATACCTTTATAGATCATTCCAATTCTTCTGTTTTACAAGTAAACAGGTTTCTCAGTCACACATATAATTGGCAAAACTGCTAATCAAAAGTCAAGTTTCTTGGTTCCAAATACAAAACTCTTTCCACTAATGGATTGTATTTAATAAGGAATGGAGGAAAGAAGAACATTTTAGGGAGATTTCTATGTATAGGAGAGGAAAACAATTGAAGACTATGAGGAAAAAACAGTATGACCAAAAGATAAAAGAAAATGAAGGGAGAGAATGACAGCCCCCCACAACAAAACCTTTACTATATTGCTTGTTTCCTGTCAGATTCAGGGCAAATAGAACAATTTGAAAATGATTATATTAGCTCTTTCATCCAGGTTTCAGTTATTCTTTGTATTTAAGAGAGTCCCAGAGAGGAAATGAAGCTGTTATATCATTGTTTAGACTATTGGCAAGTGTGTGAGGAGTATGTAGGTTCAGAGGATAGGAATACTGCAATTGGGGCCAAGAAACAGATGTGTGTTAGAGGTAGCTCATACCTCTGGAGAGCTAATGGTCTTTGTTTCATTATGAGCATTTATACTTTGGAAATTTACAGATTTTCAGGGCTTAATTGCCAAAACTTAGGAAAGTGATGACAAAAATGTTTATAATACAGATTACTCTTAAAAGAACCACTTATTAAATATTTACTAGTATACCTTTGTTCAGCAGTCTTCCAGTCACATCCTCAGAATTTTCAATTTTTTGAAACCATTTTTAACATTTTCAATCAGGTATACTATGTATAATACTGAAAGATTTCTTACATTCCTTCTAACTCTAACATTTTTCCATTGAAGATGTTTTTCTAACTAATATACTAAAATAGATGGACTTATTTGAATAACGTATAAAGCCTTTGGGGTATTCCCACTTTAAAAAATGCTTTCCACTATAATTGCTCCTTGTGCAATAGTTTTTAGATGGATAATTGCCTAAATAAACAACCATGTTGATGTTTCCTCAAAGTCTCCAACTTCTTAATTAGTTGATATTCCAAGATTGGTTTCATTATACTTATACTTCAGTCACACAAAAAAAGTGGTCACACACTGACTTCATCATTATCCACAAGTTAATCCACAAATTAAAAACTCTAATGTGAAGAAAAGATAGCACAGTAAATCAATCATTCAAAATCAACAATCTGGTCAAACTCTCCAAACATTCTTTTCTGAACATTTTAAAAATAGCACATCAATTTGAAATCTGCAGTGGCATAAGGAATAAAAGGTTGAGATGAGACATTTTTAAAATCCAAGACAACTTAGGAAATCAGAAGGAAAGCTCTGTAACATACAATGGCAACAGCAAGTGATAGGTCTTAGAGTTGGACACCACAAATGTGGCAGCAGCTTTAAGAGCTCTCAAACTAAAAGGTTTAGAAAATTGATCAGAAAAAAATTTGCAGGAGATCCTGAGCTGACATGGGGTATAGAAGAATCCCTCTATTTCTTCAAAATGAATCTAATGTACACTCCATTTTACATAAAGCTCACAACAGGGTTTTGTATCACAAATTGCCTTATAATAAATTCCTTTGTAGTTATTAAATTTTTATGTTATATGTACATGAAGATATATATATATATATATGTTTGTTGTTTTCCCCAATAAAAATATCCTTGAAAATGGGGGCTATCTCATTCATTGTATCTATATTCCTAGTTCCTAACACAATCCTTGGACCATAATAAGTGCTAAATAATTTCTTATTGAGTTATGGTCAGATATATTGATAAATCCATAGTTTTCCAGATATGTTATCAGCCTCACTAGAAAGCAGCCAATCCTTTTTTTCTTTTTCAAAGTGAATGAATATTTAATAATAAATTCTCCAAACCTGTGATCTAAACAACAAAATTATCTGAATTCAAGAATTTGGTATAGTGACCACAAAGCTCCCAGATTGAAATATATGCTAAAAAAATAACCTGCATTTAAAAAGAAGAAAGGGGGGGGAAGTATTAAGAGGCATTTCTATGGGCATAAAAATATACATTTCTCCCTTAGGGTAAAATCACAGCGTTCTTATGAAATAAATTTATGTTAAAAAGCATTAAGATAGAATCTTGTATTCATATAAACAGTAGCTGAGAGTAAATAATATACTCCAGAGACGTTGACAATCACAGATCTTGAAATTCTCCTTTCCTTTCCTAGGGAATTTCACCTTGGCATCAGTTAGTAGTATCTCTATTCTGTCACTGTCAGTCCTTTCATATTGGCTTCTAAAGTACTGATATTTTAAATGTTTTAATGAATATTTCATTTATTTCCATAGCTCACAGAATGTGGCCAAAGGCCTAGAAAATAATTAATAATGTAAGGGGCTCCCCAGCTTTGGTTGAATTTCTTACGTCAATCTGGCAAAAGCCCTAATCCAACATATGGGTCTCACCACATGCCTTTAACTCCAATAAACTCAATTTCTGCCAAGGCCAGCAGTATAAAATTCTACAATCTACCTCTTCTGCAAAACTGCCTTGAGTCCTTTGAAAGACAATATTTCAACTCATTTATTGTTAAATATCTACCAGATCTGGAGAATGTATTTCCATAAATTGACTTGCATGTGTTTTGTATCTATCTTGTAGATACTTATAAATGTATAGTTTTTTCTCCCATGATAGAATATAAAATACTTTAGAGAAAAGACATTTTGCTTTGGTTTGGGGGATAAAAGGGATTCCACATTACCACTGCAATGTGCTTTACAGCTCAAAGACATTAAGGTTTGATTTATTCTTTCTTTATAAAACAAATGTTCTTTCTGTCTATTATGGTTATACATTTATAAATTAAAAATGCTATTATGTGAAAGTTAGTGTGCTTATATAGAAGAAGAAAGCCAAGGTAAATAATCAAAGACATGGACTTCGCTCTAAGAGAACTTTCTGTTAACTGGGGAGATGAAATACATGGGTAGCTATAGTAGAAGGCCTGTCCAAAAGGGGGATGTGAACAAGATCCCCACATTGCTCATCTTTTAACCAAAATGTTGCCTTGTTTCTTCCCTCATTCTCCCCCCACCCCTTTAAATCTTATACAAAATTTGGGACTTAGATTCAAAGCACAAATTTCCTCAAATTATTGGAGGTCAGAAGTGTAGCCATAATAATTAGAAATAACTGATATGTATAGCATTTTAGAGATTGCAAAACACTTTATATACCCCAGTCTGTGAGGAGCCATATTCAAAATTATACCTATTTCAGAGATGGAGAAACTGAGCTTCTGAGATAGTACATATTATTAACATGCCCATAGCCATAGTGTTGGTAAGTATCTAAGACAGGGTGTAAAGGAAAATTTTAATCTCTATATCACATTGCTTTTAGGAACAGGATGATGATAATTCTTATTGGTGAGTTAATATGTAAGATTGCAAGAGCTGCTTGCCCATAGCCTCTGATAGTGAACTTTATGAAGATCAGTTTTGACTTTGTATTTATTTAGTATTTTATGATTTGTAAATTACTTTAGCTTAAGTGTTCAATAATTCAAATGTTCATAGAAGATTCCATCAACTTGCTCATTTTGTAGGAAAGATTTACTGCTCTTTTCTGCATTGTCCCTCTAAAACTTTTTTTTTAATATTCAAATGTAGCACTTGAAAAATATCACCACTTCCACATTAAAAAATTTATGATTTATCAGGTCAGGAAACCTATTTAACCCTTGGAAGATGCTGAAATGAAAGCTAAAAATTGTACTTCACCAGCAAATTTGATCCAAAAGGTACAGTATTTCTAGGAAGTTTTCAGTGATGAAAGATACTGTCAGTAAGAAATTAATAAAAGACCCAATTAAGGCTCTTTAAAATCAAGAAGACTGTACTTAGAGGCCAAACAGGTAGGACTGAGTTGCTCTAAATTAAATGCCAACAAATAACACGGACAGCTATTATTAAAACAATAACTTCCTAGATAAGTTTTCCTGGTTGCTGGGACTATAGACTAAATTAACTCTTTAACTGCAGTACTTGATAATGCTCTAGCTCTGATCAACATGAATATAGACCCTTAACTAAGCACTATCACTGAGTTTACCTGGATTCCTAGCTAAGTGGTCTGCATTTCTATGCAATCCTTTATCTCTTTACCCAAGACCAGCAACTTTCAGAGAAGTAGCGATCTGGTCTTAGAATATCTCTCTGCCTGTTCTGTTCTATTGCTCTAAACCTAGCCAAAGAGTTTTTGTTTTTCCTTCCAAAGCTCAGAAACAAGTGAAAGTTGAGTGCTCCCTCTTCCAAATCACTTCAGTGCTCTAAAGATTCTTAATCTTATACCTGTAGGCATTCACTTCCCTATCACAAATCAGAACTCCTCTATGAATTGAGAAAATGATCTTTGAGAGTTTTGAATCCAAGAAATACTTCACTATAACTGAAACCTGATGATAAATCTCTTTAAATGGTACATTAGCCCTTGGATGAGACATAGTCTACCAACAGGCACATATTCTTTCCAAATTACAGCATTTAAAATAATTATGAATTCAATATTGATTGCTATAAATCACACCATAGTGTTTTCTATTCAGTGAGGTAACATTCAATTCAACCAGAACAGCTAATTCATAATTATATCTGTATACATATCTATCTATGTGTATTTGCAACCATATATATGTTTATTTTTTCTAAAGAAAGTTGGGTGTCATAGTTTGTCAAGATTTATTTTAAGGTTTCAATAAGTTATATAGCTCTATAAAATTCCTTATCTCCCATTACCTGCAAAGTAGTCTATGAGATCACTCAGGCATACTTTTATCATTTAGAATCATTTGGCTTCCACCCAGTAAATTACTTTAGTTTAAGTATTCAATAATTCCAATGTTTATAAAAGATTTCAACAACTTGTCCATTTTGGAGGAAAGATTTACTCTTATTTTCTTCATTGTCCCTCTAAAACTTGTTCTTAATGTTCAAATGTAATATCTCAAAGTATCACCACTTCCTCATATCAAAATAAAGTGGTTTTTGCAGAGAATTTCACTAAAGGCTTTAAAGTATTCTTCATGACTATACCTTTTCAAACAATAAATCTATATTCCTTCCCAAACTATTTGTCTTTAATTAGCAGCCAGGGAAATAATTAGTTCAAATAAAAGATATGTAATGAAATATATAGGGATTATTTTAGTAACTATAACATGGATACCCACATAAGAGGGATACACAAGCAGAAAATGCATATGACCTGGGCAAACATATAGAAGATAAATGCAGCAAAAAAGTATACACACTGGGGGTTCTATGCTTGAGAAACACATTTCCTTTGTAACACCAGGTGTTAGGGAGCTATAATACCAGAAGATAAAATCCCTCTATATTAAACTTGAAACTGGAAGGGAACAGTAGTATCATTCTGAGGACTCAATCTGATATTGCAAATGAGAATTGGATGTATGATCTCAGAGGAAATATTTTATAGGAATGCTGCAGACTTTTAATGTCTTTTAGTAATGTTATTGAGCTGCTCCTTCTGGGCTTGCTTTGCCATACATTGTTCCACTGGAAACAATTCTGTGGGATGATGCTCATCTAGACACCTGATCTCTTCTGACTCCCTCCATCCTTATAATACAAATGAAGTCCATGATTTTCTCTATTTCCATTTTTATCTTTTGTTTATAGCAGTTCTTGATTATACTTTTCCTCATGAGAAGAGTGGGTACTTTTTTTGCTCTTTTAGTTAAAAAAAACACCTCAAACTCTCTATTAGAAAAATATCTGACCTCTCAACCATAGAAAGAACAATATCAGTGAAAAAGTGAAAAGATTTATCTAGCCTTTTTTGCATTTTATAGAAGGAAGGCAGTTAAAAAGAGTAAGAAATGGCATCAGGAAGACCCATGGTTGAATCCTGATTCAAATATTTACTCTGTGATTCAGGGAAAATCACTTAACCTTTCAAACTATTTTTCTCATCTATTAAATTGGGATAATAATATCACCTACTTAACAGAGTTGCTGTGAGGATCTCAGAAATAATATATATAAAGTATTTTGCCCTTGTCTCTATACAAATGCCATCTATTTTTCATTTATGGAGTGGTCTGTCTTTTTCAGAGACTTTACTAGTTATTTCTTTCCCCAGGCTTCACACTGGACTTTTTCCTGTATCATGCTCTAGTTCTTCATGAATCTTCACTCCAGGTTTTGAATTCACACATACACATTAAGAAGTACCATCCCTTCCTGCCACAGTTTACCTCTGTATCTCCCAGTTTTTTTTCGGTTTCCTTTTATGTGTTATTCAACTCCATAATAATATAAACTCCTAAAGAGGACTGTTTTGCTGAGGAAACTCATAATAAATGATAATTGACTGAATGACTTGTTCCAAGTATCTAGGTGTGTTCCCACCTAACCTTTAGGGTTTTTTTTTTTCTTTTCATCCACCTTTCCAGCTATCAAATTTATGCCCCTTTGCTAATCTAACTCTGGTTGTTCTAATCTGAGAATTCTATATAACTTCTGCTTTTATTCTCTGAAGTCTAGAATATATCTGATGGCAATACATATAATACTTTCCTGTTCAGAACCAAATATCTGCACTGGGGTTCAGTGTTCCCTGTTTTTTTTCAAGTCCAACCCCTCCAAAACTACCTTTCAGATAAATAGGCAAGAGAAAGGTATAGATAAAAAGTTAAGCACAAGGGAAGGTCTGGCCTGCAGGTTAATCAAATGGTTAGTTTTTTTATATGCATATATAGCTAGTTAAATTTTAAAAGGACTTTGAACTAACCCTAAACATATGCAAACTATAGTTGAAAAATAGAGAGTAAAGGTACAAAATCAGTTATCATTTTTTCTTTTTCAATTTGGTAGAAAGTATCAGTAGAAAGTATATAGATGTGGGGTTTTATTTTGTTCCTTTGTGTATAAATGCAAAATGAAGAGAATTAGTAGAGGATCAAACAGTAGCAAAAACTCACATACATAGGGAATCTGTTGATTTAGGCAATAAATAAATGAATCCAGCTGATTCAGCTATGAAGTTGCTATTTTTTCTTCCAAGCAGTTAAACTCATTGTGTTGGATCCCCTGGCTCCAATTCTAGAAATTCTAGAATTTCCCTTGATACAAAATCCTACTCCACTCTCATTTCCCCATGGATATAATATCTTGGCTTTATTCTCCAACAGGACTCAATCCTGGCAGTAACTGATTAGTAAGCACCATCAGAAACGTTTAATTAACAATAGTCTACAGCACTATAATACCCTAGGTCATAAACTCCTTTAAGGCCAGGAATAATATCTATTTATCTATCTATCTATCTATCTATCTATCTATCTATCTATCTTTTTATTTATTTATTTATTTATTTATTTATTTACTCTCTCATCACAGTGCTTAGCACAGAGTTCTATTCTATCTTAAAAGAATATATATTAAGATCTACTATATGATTAAAAGTATATTTAGGGAATGGGAGAGATAAAATATTTAGAAAATTTAGAGGTGTCAGGGAAAGTGGTACTTACAGTCCATAAAGATAATGATTCAAGTTTATAAACATTTAGTGCCTGCAGATACTGTTAACTGGCAGCAGAGCATAAACATTACTAAATCTTAAAAAAATCCCTGAAATAATCACCTTTCTTCAAGGAGTTGATACTTTGCAGAAGACACAAATATAGATAGCTATAATATATTATTAAGTGACAAGTACCATATGGAAAAAATGGAAGCTATAACTAATGGAAGACTTTGCTAACTAGAGGAATTAAAGGAGTTTTCATTGAGTTTTAAAAGAAAGAGTAGTAACTTAAAGAATGGAGAGAAGATACAAGGACTTTTTAGGCATAAGAAGTGGAGTATTGGGAACAAAGATACAGATATCAAAGAATGTCAAATGTCAAAGAATTCACATTTATGTGCAAAAAGTAATGGGATTTGTCTGAATAATAATGAGTCTGTCTGTTTGTGATTTGTCTTTCTTTGTGTGTGTGTGTGTGTGTGTGTGTGTGTGTGTGTGTGTGTGTGTGACTTTGAGTACCTGACAAATTTTCATTTTACTGGTAGATTCAGGGGAATTTGAACAGGGGGTTAATAAACGGTATCTTCTCAATATTACTTTTGTTCATTGACATATATTTTGAATATTCTTCTTTGTTAGATGTTTCCTTTGAGAAAATGTAAGTTCCTCAAAGGTAGAGATTTTGCCATCTTTTATTTTGGTGTCTATTTTCTCAGGTCCTTGAAGAGTGCTTAGCAACAAAAAGGTATTGATAAATGTGTGTTACCTGATTGACTAATAAATGGATGAATATATATATATATATATATATATATATATGCATATATATATATGTTCTGTATACAAAATTCAGGAAGTTTAACATTAGATTACCAATACATTTTCTTGAATATAGCAAATTTTTGAAATTATCTTTAGATAGAATCTCCTCAAAAGATCTCTGCACTGACTTGCACAGCAAAAACAGCATTAGATGAGTTGAGACAAGCTATAAAACTGCTAAGATTGATAGAACACACATAAGCTGACTCCAAAATATGTGATAGTACTTCATTTAGAGTTGATGAGGATAGAAAAAAAGGTCATTGTTCTGCACTTTTCTCTAACCTAAAGGTATAATTAAATAATGAATTTAAATGATTCATTTAAAGAATTATTTAATTGTTTTTATATTTCTCATTCTCTTTTTCTTGGAATAATTTTTTAATCTCCTTTTCTTCTCTCTCCCCTCCTTCACTGATCCTTACTTAAATATCTGCATAATCACTGGAGTCAGAAATACTAGATAAACTGGGAGCTAGTTCCATTTCTTCCTGAATGGATCCAGGCTGATTCATTAATAATCAACATGATCTACCATGTGTTAGGCACTGTGCTAGGAACTGTGCATACAAAGTTAACAATGAAATAGTCTTCTGTGAGAATGAACACATGGTTCTCTTTCTTATGTCCATCACCTCTCTATCATGAAGTAGAATGTTATTTTGTTAAAAGTTCATTGATTAAATCCTCTCTCCCAGATGTATATGAAATCATAAGAACTGAGAAATCTCATCTTTCAAGCTCACTACCTAGTTTACCCAACTCTAACCCCCTTCCCTATGGGTTTTATGTTCATCATCTGTAAAATGAGGGAAAGGGAAGAGAAAGTATGAGGGGGGAGATAAAATAGAAAACCTGTATGCACAATAGTACATTTCCCTAAATGTAGAATCCATTGATGTTTTCAGTTACTGCCTCAACCACTTACTAACTATTGCCCATTGGCAGTTCACTTTTCCACTCTGGACCTCAGCTTCCTCACTTATTTATAAAATAAAGGTATGAGATGAACTGACTTTAAGGTCCTTGGCATTTCTATAATAATTATTATCAGCTGAGACAAATATATTTTTAATTACATGGATCCAACTTTTCAAATTATATGAGCAGAAATGTAATGGATATAATATAATGAATATATTTCTCACTTCAAATAATTTCTAATCTATTTTCTTAGGTTCTGAAAAGTTTTATTATTTCTTCCTCATGTGATTCTGCTTAAACATTTTCTAGATTATCTGGAGTATTTGGAATTGACTGTATTTATTTAAACACCAGTCTCTCTTTCTGGCTTCACAAATTTCCAAGGGCTCATTTTAAGCAGCACTGAGAAACATGATGTGTACACTGATGAAAAGAATTGGATGACAAGATTCTTTAATGTACTTCAGTTGTGAGCCAAGGTGCATCAGTGCTTTCATATTAGGATGGACTAAGACAGAGTGAAATCTATTTGAGGGGAAAATAGGAAGGATTTGTGATCATTCCTGGTTTTATTGGAGCAACACTGGCATCCCCAAACTGTGGTAGGCTGAAATTGCTTCTCTTTGAATTTTTTTCTTTACCTGTCACAGGAGAGAACAAAGGAATTCAATTTCTAACTTCATGAACTTGCCTTAATAATCTCGTAGCTCAACGGCTTTTTTCTTCTTCTTCCTGGTATAACATGCAGGTATTCACCAACATCAACCATACACTACTCTTATATTTATTTTTTTTGCAAAAACAGGAGAATATAAAGCTTCTCAAAGTTATCACCAAAGCTATAACTAGGGCAGGGTGGCTGAGACTTTTTCCCCAGAGGAGCAAAATCCAAAAAACATTTCTGCTTTTTTTCTAGTGACTTATAAACAGTTGAACTTAGCAACTTGTAAAGGAAAATAATTATTTAAAATAGGAATACATTCCATATAGATTATAGAAATATTTATATATTCCATATATAAAATAGCAAAATAAACCAGACAACCTAATTTACCTTATAAACATCCATTTATAAGATCATATATCACCTGTAATATAATGGATCCGTTAACTCTTAAGGACTCTTTCATTCCTGTGCACAAATTGTTGTTGGTATTTTTGTTCAGTCATTTAGCTATGGCTGACTCTTTGTGACCAGATGAACCACTATTTCCATGGATACTTTTTGTGACAAAAAAATACTGGAATGATTCATGTATAAATTACTTTCTCTTAATGTTAATTGTGCAGGGAAGAAAAGAAAGGGAGTTATTTTCATGATACTCGACCAGTAATTCTGGGAATCTTGCTCTGTATCAGAAAAATACTACCTTTGGCCATGTCCAAGAAAAAGGATTTTGGCATGATTAAGCAATATATGAAGGGTAGCTATAGATATCTAACAACCCTATTGAGGAGATCTGATTCACATATGTCAGTGTGGCAGAGGGGGAAACTTGATGACAGAAGAGGATCATAACGGCAAAAAGAAAGTACTGACAGGAGAGAAGTTGGCCAAACAAGTGGAAAGAGCAGCAGCCCCAATATCTGGGCAGCACAGGTCTGGAAGAAGACCATTCTACTACTAAAAATCATGCTTCCAAAAGAAAAAAATAGTGCTTTCAATATGATTCTACTGGTTACATTCCTACCAGGAAGGAAGAGTCTCCTAATTATTGATAATAGTAACTATTAGAGGAAATATACTTGGATTGAAGCTATGGACAGAAGTTGATTTAGTTGGAATGATTTAAAGAAATAAGGATACTTAAAAAGGGGGGAGGGATTGAAACAATATGGGAGGAAGGGCAAGGCAGAATAGAGTAAATGACATCACATGATGAGGCACAAATGATCTATTACAGTAGAGGGAAAGAAGAGAGTGTGGGAACAGCTTGAATCTTACTCTCACCAGATACAGCTCAAGGAGAGAATAACACAAATACACTCAGTTGGATTTAGAATTTTATTTTACCCTTCAAATATTAGGAGGGGAAGGAGAAGTGAAGTGAAGAAGGGATTGATATAAGGAAGGAAAGGAAGAAGGGGTTAAAGGAAAAGAGGGAAGTAAAGGGAGGATTACTGATAGAAACCATCAGGAATCATATAAATGAAATAAGGATAAACTAGAAGCATTCCAAATAAGATCAGGGGTGAAACAAGGATGCCCATTATTGCCAATTTTATTCAATATTATATTAGAAATGTTAGCTTTAGCAAAAAAAAAAGAAGAAAAAGAAATTGAAGGAATTATAAGTAATGAAGAAACAAAACTCACTGCAGACATGGGATACGGAATTCAAAAGCAAAATACTGGTGAGGAAGCATAGGGTGAAAGGAGGGGGAAAGAGTATAAATGGAGGGGAGATAGTAATAGTAATTATAATTATGGATGTTATTGGGGTGAATTCTCCCATCAAATGGAAGTGGATAGAAGAGTTGATTAAAAATCAGAATCCTGGTGCAGCTAGGTGGCCCTGGAGACAGGAGGACCTAAGTTCAAATTTTACCTCAGACACATAATATTTACCTAGCTGTGACCTTGGGCAAGTTATTTAAGACCATTGCCTTGCAAAACAAAAAAAGAATCTTACAAAATAATATTTACAAGAAATACATTTGAAGCAGAGATATACAGAGAGTTAAGGTAAAAGACTGGAGCAGAATCTATTATGCTTCAGTCAAAGTGAAAATAAATGGGTAGCAATCCTTATCTAGACAAAACAATTGCAAAAATAAATTTCCTTAAATGGGATAAAGAAGGAAACTGTATTCTCCTAAAAGGTAAAATAGATAATGAAGTAATTTTAATTCTAAAAATGTATGCACCAAGCAGTATAGTATCCAGATTCTCGGAGGAGAAACTAAGTGAGTTAGAGGAAGACATAGACACCAAAACTATATTGGTGGGTGCCCACAACCTCCCTCTTTCAGAATTCAATAAATCTAACCATAAAATAATGAAGTTAAGGAAGTGAAGAAAAGTTAGATATGATATACCTCTGGAGAAAATTAAATGCAAAGAGAAAGGAATATATCTTTTTTTTTTCAGTGATACATATCACCTACACAAAAATTGATCATTTATGAGGGCATAAAATCCTAAAAAAACAAATGAAGAAAGGCAGAAAGATTAAATAAAACCTTCTCAGATCATGATACAATAAGAATTACATGCAGTAAAGTGCCATGGAAAGATACACCTAAAATTAATTGGAAACTTAATAACCTAATTTTAAAGTATGAGTAGGTCCAACAGCAAATCATAGAAATAATTAATAATTTCATCCAAGACAATTACAATAAGGACATAACATATCAAAACTTGCAGGATTTACCCAAAAAAGCTATTAGGGGAAATATATCTCTACATGCTTATATGAATAAAATAGAGAAAGAGTAGATCAATGAATTGAGGTATGTAACATAAAAAGCTATGGAAAAAACAAATTAAAAATCCCCAATTAAATTCCAAACTAGAAATTCTGAAAATTATAGGAGAAATTTTAAAAAATGAAAGTAAAAAAAAACAAAATAAGAATTGGCTTTATAAAAAAAAAACCTAAAATAGATAAACCTTTGTCTAATTTCATTTTTAAAAAAGAAAGAAGAAAACCTATTTAACAATATCAAAAATGATAAAGATGAATTCACCACCAAATGAGGAGGAAATTAAATTAATAATTGTTTACAAATAAATTTGAAATTTAAGTGAAATGGATGAATATTTACAAAAATATAAACTTCTCATGATAAAAGAAGAGGAAATTCAATACTTAAACAATCTAATCTCAGAAAAAGAAAATGAACAAGCCATAAATGAACTCCCTGAGAAAAAAATATCCAGAGCCAGATGTTAATTCACACATTAATTCTACCAAACATTCAACTATTTGACAAGCTAAGTAAATATAGGAATTATGCCAAATTCTTCCTATGACACCAATATGGTGCAATACCTAAACTGGGTATGTCAAACAGACAAAGAAAATAGACCAATTTCCCTAATGAAAAATCAAAGCAAAAATTTTAAATAAAATGTTAGAAAAGAGATTAGAGGAAGTTATCACTAAGATAATATACTATAATCAAGTAGATTTTATACCAGGAATATATGGTTGATTCCATATTTGTAAAGCTATCAGCATAAGTGAACATATCAAAAACAAACCTAACAGAAATCTTATGATCATTTCAATAGATGCTGAAAAAGTTTTTGATGAAGTATAGAACCCATTCCATTTAAGAACAATAGAAAGCAAAATAAAAAATGAAGTCTTCCTTAAAACAATAAGTAGTGCCTAAGTAAAACCGGCATATAAAAGAAGCATATAAAAGAAATAGGGATATGCATTCCAAATAAGATCAGGGGTGAAACAAGGATGTACATTATTGCCAGTTTTATTCAATATTATATTAGAAATGTTAGCTTTAGCAAAAAAAAGAAGAAAAAGATATTGAAGAAAATATAAGTAATGAAGAAACAAAACTCACTGTTTGCAGATAATCTTATGTTAAGCTTAGAGAATCTTAGAAAATATCTTTTAAAACTACTTTAAACACTTTAGCAAAGTTGCAGGATAGAAAATAAACCCACAAAATTCACCAGCATTTCTATATATTACTTACAAGAAAAAAGCAATAAGAGAAAGAGAAGTTTCATTTAAATTAATAGTAGTAACATAAAATATTTGGGAGTTTATTGGCCAAGGCAAACTTGGAAACTATGTGAAAAGAATTATAAAATACTTGTCTCAAAAATAGATTCAGATCTAAATAACTGGACAAATATCAAATATTCATGAGTAGATTGAGCTAATATAATAAAAATGACAATTCTACCTAAATTAAATTACTTATTTAGTGCCATACAATCAAATTTCAAAAAAAATTACTTTGAGTTATAATAATAATTTCTATTTTTATATTGATTTATTAACATAAAACAAAAGATCAAAAATATCAAGGGAACTAATAAAAATGCAAAGTATTAGTTATCAGTTTTGTTTGGTACTAGCTAAGAAATTGAGTGATGAATCAATGGAATAGATTAAGTGCAAGAAAAGTAGTAGTAAATTACTATAGTATTCTGCTATTTCATAAAACAAGATTTGGGGCAGCTAGGTGGTGCAATGGATAGAGCACTGGTCCTGGAGTCAAGAGTACCTGAATTCAAATCCAACCTCAGACACTTAATAATTACCTAGCTGTATGGTCTTGGCCAAGCCACTTAACCCCATTTTCCTTGCAAAAACCTAAAAAAAAAAAATTCCAGCTTCTGGGATAAGAAATCTCTTTGATAAAAAACTGCTAGGAAAACTGGAAGATATTTTAGCAGAAACTAAGCATAGGCATCTCACATCTTATACCAAGATAAGGTCAAAATAGATGTAGAATTTAGACATAAGCCAATTAAGAGAACAAGGAATAGTTCACCTGTCGAATCAATGGAAAGGAGGATAGTTTATGACTAAAGAAAAGATAGAGAACATTATAAAATGCAAAATGTATAATTTTTATTACATTAAATTGAAAAGTTTTTGTATAAGTAAAACCAATTCAACCAAGATTAAAAGGAAACAATTTTTACAACTAGTATTTCTGACAAAACTCATTTTTAAAATATATAGAGAGCTATTTATAATAATTTATATATATAAGAGAATTTATAAGAATACAAATCATTCCCCTATTGATAGTCAAAGGATATGAAAAGGCAATTCTGAGATGAAGAAATTAGAGCTATCCAAAGTCATATGAAAAAGTGTTCCAATTCATTGTAGATTAGAGAAATAAAAATTAAAACAACTCTGAGGTACCACTTCACACCTATCAGATTGTCCAATATGACTAAAAAAACTGATCACTGTGGAGGGGATATAGGCAAATTGGAACACTAATGCATTCCTGGTAGAGTTATGAACTGATCCAACCTTTCTGAGAGCAATTTGGAATTATGCAAAAAGAATAATAAATCAATGCATTTTCTTTGGTCTAGTAATACTACTACTACTACCTCTGTATCCCAAAGAGATCACAAAAGAGGGTAAAAAATCCACACATACAAAAATATTTATTGCAACTCTTTTGTAATGGAAAAGAAAAGGAAGTTGAGAGGATGCCAATCAATTGCGAGATGGCTCAACAAAGTGTGATATTTGATTTTGATAGAACCCTATTGTTCTAAAGAAGATCATGAGGGAAGGACTTCAAAATAGCCTGAAAAGATTTGCATGAACTAATGCTGAGTGAATTGAGCAAAACTTGAAGAACATGGAACAAACTTACAACAACATTGGGTGATAATCAACTACAATGAATTTGTTTCAGTAGCACAATAATCAAATACAGTTCTAAGACTTATGATAGAAAATAGCATTCATACAGAGAGAAGGAACTGTGGAATTTAAATGGAGACCAAACTTATGGGGTTTTGTCCTCTTATTTATGCTTTTTTAAAATTTTGATTTGATTCTTCTTTCACAACATGATTATTATGGATCTATGTTTAGCATGGTTATACATGTATAACCAAATTAGATTTTTTTCTGCCAGGGGGAGGGGGTAAGGAAGGAAGAGAGGGAGAAAAATATGAAACTCAAAAGCTTGCCAACAAAAGATAGTTGAAAACTACCATTGCATGTAGTTAAAAAATAAGTAAATAAAAAAAAAATCATGCTTCCCTCCACTTTCTGGATGTCACAGTCTCATTTTGATTGCAGTCCTGAGAACTCTCTAGAGATTAGACTTGTGATAATACTGGTTTGTGAAACTCCCAGCTGAAAAAGCTCCCTATATGAATGTTGGTACTTCCTTTTCTGTACCTTAAACTGTTAGCACCTGGAGATTGTGACTTTCCCAGGATCACATAATCAGTATAGTTGTTCTTAGATCTCCCTAGTTATGAGACTGACTGACTCCCTATCCACTGTCCTATGTCAAACTGGAAAGGTATGTATATTGGATAGTGAGGCAGCCTGATAAGAGGTTTTGAATAGCTTTGACTTCCATAGAATTTTTATATTTGGTCTCGCAGCTGTTAGGGATCCTTCCCTCAATGACTCAAGAATTATCACGGTCATATTATCGTGGTCAGGAAGATCACTTTGGCAGCTGAGTTTTGATGCTATTTGTTGCAACATCAGCAATTACAATAAGAATGTGCCTGAACTGAAGATGGACAGTTATTGGGAGTTACTTGTAGACCAATCCGCTAGATGGCAATTACAGTATCCAATTCAAAGTGACAAGAACTCATTGTAGTGTGACAGCAATTTGTGAGGGAGGTGGGGGTAGTGGGATAGGGATCTTTTTGAGGGTTGAAATTAAGATAAAATGCATAAGCCTTCACAACAGATTGGATATGGGTAGGGTAGGGATACTAATAATAGACAATAAGAAGTCAAGGGTTATATCTTGATTGCAAATCTGGATGACTGGGTGGAATGTAATACCCTAACCAGCAATAGGGAAATAAGGAAAAGGGAAAAGAGGAGTGCTTGGGGGGAAAAAAACCCTCAGGAATACAATTTAAGAAATGCTAATTGTTAGGTGTCTGTGTGTCATCCAGTACAAGATATCCAAAAACATAAGTGAAGGTGTGAGATGCTAAGTGAATAGAGATTTTAGGGCTGAATAAATCAATGTGAGAATCATATCTCTATTCAGAGATACAAAAGGAATTCATAGGAGTAAATAAGACCACCAAGTAAAATAATATAGAGGGAGAAAAGAAGAGAGATAAAACCAAAGACTGTGGAACAACCATGATTTCCAGGCGTTGCTGGTGTGCAGTCAAAAAAGGACATCAAGGAAGACTCAGACAAGTAAGAAAAGAACCACTACCAAATAGAATCATGAAAACTGAGAAAGACAAGGGTGACAAGGAAAAGACAATGAATGACAAAGCTTCGGGGAGGTTAAGAAATTTGTGGAATGACAAATGACCTTTAGATTTAGCCATTAAGAAATTATTAGCAATTTTAATCAGTAGCATCATTTTTCACATTCAGATGAAGGACATGTGTTATGATCTAGTACCATCACTCTGGAACCTCATAAATTTGCCTCTAGATTTCCCTCTCCCTTTTTATCCCTCTTTCTCTGTTTTACTTTCATTTCAGGACAGGCATGCATTAATTTAGAATTCCCTAAAGAGCCTCCAAGGCACATCATTTGAATATCTCAGGCAAAGCTTGGAAATTTTGAACTCCCAAGTTGATAATTAGTACTCCTGTTCATTATTATCCAGTAAAGGCTTTGAGAATTCATTTTAATATAGGTCATATAACCTATTATAAATCAAATTCACAATTGTTGTGGATAGTAGAATTAACAGGCATTAAAATATCTATTTGTGAGTTATAGAGAAATAGCCTGGAAATCAGGAAGAGTTGGGTTCAAGTCCTGCCCCTAATAAATAATAATAGTATGATTCTGGACACTAATTTCATACTGGTCTAGGCAGCTAAGATTATAACTTGTAGAAAAAAGTACCAATCTACGCTGGTTGAGGGATTTCTTCACTAGAAGTTGCCTAGACTAATGAAATCATAGGTTCAATCCTTATCCCCTATTTTCTAATGGGATTAACCATCCCTTATAAGCTGTTCCCTGGGAGGCCACCTACCATACTTCCAGTTATTCTTAGATTACCTCATGAATGTCCTTCAAATTGGTGATGAAGCAACAATTCAACAACAGTTGTTGCTGTTGGTGTTTTCCCCAGCAATCTGCCATTAATTTTCTTCTGAGGTAGATAGCTGTTGCAGATAATTAGGATGACTATGGAGTCTTAATGAGCTCCATAATCAGTCAAAGAGCCTTTAAGCCTTCTTAATCTTGTCTTTTGGAGGTGGGGAGGAGAGACCTATCTCAATTTAGATGTTCTCTAAGTTTGCTCTCAGCTCACAATCTTCAGAGCTTATTAATCTAAGGACATAACTCTAGATGAAAATTTACCATAAATTTCTCCCCAAAAATATAATATTGTTCTGGATGTCCCACAGCTCAATAGTATCAACAGATTCACATCACTTTCACACATTGATGCCCCTGTTAAAGCCTCACAAAACTAGGGAAACATTCATAGATACAAAAGGAAAAATATTCATGTACTCCTCTATTTATACAAATCCAAGGAGACAAAGACCTATATTCTTATACTTCTTTTCAAACATTATACAGATCTCTGAATCTTTTTTTTATAATGGCTAGTCTAACCAGTCAACCATGGAATATTCATTTCTCTCTACTTGACTCAATGACTAGAGGTAATTTTTAAATGAGTACAAGCCTGGTGTATTTATAGGGATAATTTCCTACATCCTGGAAGATCTCATATTATATAATTTCAGTCAATGAGTGTTTTTTGCCAATTTGTAATGGCAGAAAGGAGACTATCAAAAGTGATGCTGAAATGTGAGCAGAGCTATATTGAAAATGGTGTGCAACTGCCCATCCATTAGATAATAATCACAGTGAGTCATATAGCTAGCGTTTTAGGATATTAGATAAGATTCAAATGTGGGTTCCCTGAGTCTGATCATCACTTTAAACATTGTAATAAATAGCTGTAATAGAAGATTAGTTGTGGGAATATGAAAGAAAGCACAGAGTCAAGGAATATTCTGAAGAATAAAGGTAAATATGTGGGTATTTTAGCTCATAGGAATATAGTTTTAAAGATTGGAAAGAATCATAGCTACCATCTAATCTAACCCACTCATTGTAAAGCTGAGGAACTCAGGTCCAATGAAGTTAAGTGACTTGGGTTAGGTTACAAAAGAAATAAATGTGAAAATCAAGATTTAAAATCAAATCATCTGAATCTAAAGTCAAAGCTTTTTCCATTATACCATCTTGCCTTTCTTCCAAAATGCGTCAAGAATGTGTCAAAAGTGGGATTAGAGCCTATTTTTTTTCATGAAGAGACCTGAAAATATTTTCTCAGTTGAATCTGGAAGAAGCTCATTATTTTGGGGGGAGCTGGAGTGAGAAGGAAGACCTGGTTCACAACACACACACACACACACACACACACACACACACACACACAAACACACAAAGACTTTTCCTTAGCTTTGTCCTACAGTTAAGCAAATTACTTCATCCTAGTTTCTGGTTCATGATTCACTTAAATGCTCTGTTGAAACCAATGATACCTTGCAAAACAGCTTCAAGCTACCAAATGGGACAATCTATTAGAGTGAGGAATTAGATTTGTATTTGGTAGAAGTATGCAGTGAGAATGTAGAAAAGGAACAATCAGATTCGGGATAAAATAAATCAGACAGAGAATTCGAAAGAAATGCTCAGCTAAAAACAGGAATACATTATGTTTGCTTCAAGCACTGAACAAAAAAGTCTTGTTGGTCTGTAATGTTTTGCTCCAACCTAGGAGTTTTGTTGACATTGTTTGGGGAAAGGGGGAGAAGACAAGTTAGTTATAGTGATAATTAAAGCAAAGCTAAATTCTTTTTGTTTCTAAAGTTGTGGAGAGGATTGGTCAAAAAGGGATATATAGTATGTGTTGCCTCATTGAAGAGAATAAATATCCATTTGACTTTTCCTGACAACACACTATAAATATTTTGAATTTCAAGTGAGTGGATATGTGGAGTAGAGGGCACAGTCTAATTTTAAGCAAAGGTGGACTTTAGAGAAGTTCTAAACCATGTTGTTTTCCTGTCTTCTTTTGAACACCATCCAATCACTTTACTTCTATGTGACTTCATTCTCTCATCTGGGGAAGGGGAAAAATATAATAATATTAGACTGATTTATAAGTTTGTTGTTAGAAGTAACTAATCAAACAGTAACTGTAAAGCATTTGGAAGACATAAAATCACAGGCTACTGCATAATCAGTTTAGCTCAAAATATTATATTACAAAGGACAACCTGAATGTTCCAGGTGTTCTGAAAATTTAACAGACTAATGAAACAACAGATCTTTCTTCACAGATATAGAGAGGATCTTAGTTATACCAGCCCCAGAACATAACACATTCAGCAAGGCCATGGCTATTACTAAAATATGCAAAGAAATAAACAGCCAGGGCCTTAAGCTAAGAAAGCTATAGCACTATAAAAAAGGTACTACAAATAAGTCATTTGGCTTATGCTAGGCTATTATGGGGTGGAAACCATTATAAGCAATGAAGAATTTTCACTTTGATTTTGAACAAACTCAACAAAAGCCCGAATTGGGGATGAAAGAGAATAGCTTTTGTCCAAAGACTAAGAGTGGAGGGACGATCTTGTTTCTCTGATTCCTATTTGAAAAAAGATTAATTATTTTTAAGTGTTTTAGTTCCTGGTTCCCATCAATATTTCTAGTGCTATTTGCACAGAGCTGCATCCTTTATTTGTTTTTATGCAGAAAACTGAAATTAATATTCAAAACCAAATTCCCAAAAGGATAAAAAAAAAGGCATTCACAATGCACATTATTTTTAGGATTCAGGGAAAATTAGTTTTTGTTTATTTTTCCTCCACCTAATCCCATGATCCAGTGAAAAAAGAGTCCTTATTGATCCTTCACTCTCCTGCTTTAGGTCTTTCCATCTCTCCACTGCTTTTATTTTCACTAATTCCCTCACCCCCACTCTCATCTCATTCTTCTAGTGTTCTTGACTTCTTCAGTTCCCTTTAAAATCTCACATTCTTTAAGAAATCTTATCTTCCCCTAATGTTAATACCTTCTTTTGACTGATTATCTCCAGTCCAGTAAATATCTTGATTGTATAATTGTTCTCATTTGTCTCTCCCATGTCCCTCCCATTTAGATTATAGTGAGCAAGTTATGTTTTTCGCTTTTCTTTGTATACCCAGTCCTAGGTTCTAGCATATATTAGATGTTTAATGATTTTTTCCTTCCTTTTCCAGTACTCTCAAAACAGCAATAAAAATCACAATGACATAAATAGAAATAGAAACAACCATACAAAAAACAATAAACTTGTTCTGAATATGCTCACTTGGTTTCAATATATCATCTCCTTCCTAGACTAGCCCATAGGATAGGAAAAAATCCTCTAGTGGTCTTAGAATGGATAATCTTCATGTTCATTCCTTTCATGGAGGGAAGAAGAAGTTCATTTAAAAGTATTCTCAAGTAGAAACAAAGGCAAACAAGCACTAAGATGCAGTGGAAAGAATAGCAACACTGGAATTCTGGGTATAAATCTTGGTTCTACTGCTGTATCACTGGTCAAGCCACTTCATTCCTCGAGGTAGGAAATAAAAACAGACAGACAGAGACAGAGACAGAGGAGAAGAAGATGACTCCAGGTCCTTGCATCTACTTATAATTGGATCAGGTTAAAATCTCAATCACTGATAGAAAAGCAGAGTTTTCTTTTAAACTCTCTTTATGAAGGAATAAAGTAATATATTAAGAGTTTCCTCTGTGCCAAACTCTATGTTAAATGTTGGGAATAAAAATACATATATCCAGCAGTCCCTTTAAAAAAAGGAAAAGTGATATACAACATAATTGCAGAAATTGTGGACATGGTGGGGTGCTTTTTTTCTGGAAAGTCTAAAGTTAAGAACATTTGATGGAATCGAAGAGAAGTTGATTGATCCATCCTTTCCAAAACTACTATGGTAATTCTCAAGGTAAGGGTTATGGCAGAGAGGGAGGGACAGGAGCATAGAGAAGAGGCTATAGACTCTGTAGCATAACTAGATGATAGTTGAAGCACATTGTCCAGATATGGTGAATTCTCTTTCATTGAGAGGCAGAAATAAAAGGTCAGTTCTACAACCTTCATGACCTACGCATGGAATAGATTCTATATATTTACTACTATAATCCTTCTCTTCTTTCAAAACCCCAGTGAAATGACAATTCTTCCAGAAACCCTTTTCTGAAAACCCCAGCTCTTAATTCACATATTCATTCATATGCATCATAGTTCATGTCTTCTCAGAATTTTCATAAACTATCCCCTTTACCAATTCATAGTGCAAAATTCTATTCTGTCACAAGTAGAATAATTTGTTGACCATTATCCAATTGATGGCCATTGTCTTAGATATCAATTCTTTGACACCACAAAAAAAAAACTGCTACAAATATCTTAGTGCATGTGAATTCTATTTCTTTTACTTTGATCTCTTTGAGTTATGTTAGGGGAAAATCTGGGTCAAAAGATATACAAAGTCTTATACTACTTTGAGCATAGCTCCAAATTGTTTTCTAGAATGGTTGGACCAGTTCATCCAGTTTTGTATTGATGTTCCTATTTTTTTCATATCCCCTCCAGTAATTGTCATTTTCCTTCGCTGTCATATGGGTAAACTCATGGATGTATTGCAGGATTTCAGAGTTACTTTAATTTTCATTTCCCTAATTATTAGTGTTTTGGACACTTTTATATGAATATTGATAACTTTGATTTGTTCTTCTGAAAACTGCCTATTCATATCCCTTGATATTTACCAGTTCAGGACTGCGAGTGTAACTGCTGTTAGGGGTTCTCTTTTGTCTCTGATAAGGGTACCCCTTCCATGTTCCCAAAATTGGAGGAATTCCTCCGGGTAGTGGACAGTTAGGTGAGGAAAAAGGGAGACAAGGACACAATAGTCCTTTTTCTCAAGGAATTGTTTGGTGTCCACAAAGGTGGTTAGTCCTGAGGAGCAGGCAAGATAGGTATTAGGAGGGGCTACAGCATGTCTATAGGAAGTATTAATAAGGGTACTTTGGTTACATACTGTGTCTAGCTGAAGAGGGGGGAGCATTTGCGGGCCAAGGAGACAATTTCCCTGACCAGAGATTTTTGCAAGAGTGAGGCCTTGGGATTCCCCAGTGCCCCATCTGAGATCATCTGTTCTGTTGGAGTGTGTGATGTTCCCGAATTGAGCAATACCTTCATAGAAGGGAGGGGAAGAGGAATAGCAGATCCAGCATTCTTCCAATGAAGAATTCTGTATCTGGGTCAAAGCTTGTACAGAGGCATTAATGAGGTGATCCAGTACCCAGTTCCTGTCGTCTCACAATCCCATTTTTACAATAGAAGTCCCCCATTCTACCACATTGTGGGGCTGATGAGCGATGGTATCCTGGGCAAACATAAAAGGAGAGGGTCCCAAGCCTCTCTTTTCTATCTTGAGAGCCACAGCCTGTCATGCGATCATCGGACCCCCCCATACTGCGTCCCATCCACTGTTCCATTCGGATAATCGACAAAGATCTGGGTACAGGGGAAGCCAGGGTGTAGTGGAGTCAACTTTCAAGGTACTCCAGATGCAGAATCCTTGAGCATCTTCGACTGACCCAAGTGTAGTTAAGTAGTTGGTATGAGCAGGACAGCGGAAGGAGCAGGCACAGGACGAGTGCCTGAGGAATGTTTCTAATTTATTTTTTATCAATTTAATCCAATTCTCTATATATTTGAAAAATTAGATCTTGCTCTGAGATACACTGTAAAAATTTTCAATTTTCTGTTTTCCTTCTAATTTTGATTATATTGATCTTGTTTGTACAAAAGCATTTTTTAATTAAATGCAATCAAAATTATCTAATTTATCTCCCATGATGTCATTTTTTTAATTTGGTCATAAACCCTTGTTGTTTTAATCTACTTTTGATATCAGCATTTTTTGTCTTAATCATTTACCCATTTTGAGTTTATTTTGATACACATTATGAGATGGTGGCCTATTTCTAGAAACTTACTGCCAAAATTCTTTCCAATTTATTGAGAAGCTATATCTTCTAACAAGCTATATCTATGTAACATAATAGTAATAATAATAATAACAAGATAAATATAACTCCTTGAAAGAATCATTCACTAGGATAATTTGATTTATCAATCACCTTTCTAGTTTTTCAACAACAGCAAAGGCCTGAAAAAGGGAGAGGTATACTCAGAAAAGTTACTCCTTACTATCATGGACTATGTCAGTCTCATAATGCAAACAGAAGGGTGCTCAATGGTGATGGACTCCAGTGCCTTCTGTTTGTAGATGGATGGTATAGCACTGAGTGAATCAAGTTCCAGAAAACTATAGGAAGTCCTTCATAAAATTCATAGATCTTCTGAAAAGAATGTCCTAGTAATTCACACAGGAAAATCAAAGGGAGTATACTATGAAGACTATGTCATTCGGTTGAACACATCAGTGTATGAATTGAGTCAATCAATATATACAACTTAAACAGAAAACTCAGAAGTACTATATCCTGTATCCAAAACTGAGTAAAACAAAAAGGATAGATTGAATTGTCTTTGAATATTTTGAATAATGTATTTAATGATTCCCAAGTTGCTCTCTAATCTCAAAACTTATATTTAAAATATGTCCTCAGACATTCATTACAAGTATGCATAATCATAAGCTTTTGTAAGGCATATACCATGCCATTCAATTTTTTTTCTTATTCCTACTGCCTATAATTGTACAATGTACATGATGGTTACTAAAGAGATGTTTTGAATTCTGTTAGGCATTTTGGTTTGTATATGTGCTCTGTTTTATGAACATTATGACAAGTGTGTTTCATTTGAACAAGTTAGATCCTTTTTAGAGCTGTAGCTAAACAACTTGGTAAATAGATCTATATTTTCATTGAAAGTAGGGAATCTTAGAGAAGGTAAGGGTTGGTGCAACTGATAAGAAAGCGATTTCAGGGAATCTTGAGCTGACAATAGGTGTTCGATCCTGCTAAATGACCTTTAACATTGAATAGCAGTTTCAGGGGAAAGAATGCTAGCACTTGAGACTATAAGAGAGTAGAAAACCTGGTTTCCATTTTAGAACACAGAGGACAGCTAGCAATTGTGGTTATAAGGGAACAGAGGTCCTCACTGGGTAAAAACAGAGAACAAAACAGGAGAGCAGGGTTCATATCTCTTTTCAGATCACATCACCATGAAAGCATGAAAATTTTACAACTTCCCAAACTATCTCTGGAAACAGCATCACACAAAAATCTTGGAAGTTTGAAGGAAAAGAGTCCAAAACAATATTAAGTTAAAAATCAAGAAATAGGCTTGAAAAATGAGCAAACAAAAAAAAATCATAAAAGGACAATACAGTGACAAGTCAGATCAAGACACAAACTCAGAAAAAAAATGAGTATAACTAGAAGCAAAGATTCAAAGGCCAAGTTCAAATTGAATACAAGCCCAAACATTTATAATTAAAGAGATAAGAATGGTAGAAGAAAAAATGAGAAAAAGTGAGAATTATGAAAAAGCATTATGAAAAGAGAAACACCCTAGTAAAAGATAGTGACAAAAATAGTATCTTTAAAAAATAGAATTGACCTAATTGGGGGAGAATGGAGCATCTCAAGGGAACAAAGAAAAGATCACTGAAGAAAATCATTCTTCAAAAAATAGAATCAGGCAATTATAACATTTTAAGAAAGCAATACAGTCAACAGAATAAAAAAATAGCAAATAGAAAAAATAAAAAAATAGAAATATCTCAGAAGAAAAACAATTTACCTGAAAAATATATTGAGAATTAATTCATTATTCAATGACCTAAAGATCAGATCAAAGATAACCCTGAACATCATATTTCAAGAATTTTGTTATGTTTCCATACACATAAACACATATCCATATATATTTATAAATACACCTATACAAATTCACATTTAATTATAATCATTTTTATTGAATACATTAAATATTTCCTAATTACATGTTTAATATGGATTATTATTTCTTTGTCTCTAATTTCTTAGCTAAATATAGTTTCCCAGCTTTTCCCTTCCAATTAGGTCTACTTTGTATTTGCTTTAAGACCATGATTATTGTCCCTTTCTTTTTATCTTCATCTGAAGAATAATAGATAATGATCCAAGTCCTTATTTTAGTTCTCTGCTGTGTCTCTGCTTTCAATGTGATTTTTGTAAACAATCTCTTGTTGAATTCAGATTACTTTTTTTCTTTTGTTTTTTTTATTTTATAATACAATAATATTGTTGTGAGAGTGAGCATAAGCCCCCCCCCCCAAAAAAAAAGACAGAGAAATCTCAAGAATAGTGAGAGAGAAAGAAAAGTGTACTTCAGTCTGTGTTCAGATTCCAACAGCTTTGTCTGTGGGATGAGTTACCTTCTTTATCATAAGTCTATCAGAAAAGTTGCTTCACTATTTTTCCCACAGTTGCTATTTCTAGCTGTATTCCCTTCTCTATTTTCCTTCCCACTCTCAATTATTCCATTCTCTGTCCTTTCATCCTGACCCTGCTCAGAAGTGTGTTGTATCTGATTACCTTCTCCCATGATCTTTCCTCTCTTCTATTACCCTTTCCTCCCCCAATTCTCCCTTCTCCCCTCCTTTCCTCTCATTTTTATCTAGAGTATTACAGATTTCTATGCCCTAATAAATGTGTATGTTATTTCCTCTCTGAACCATTACTGATGAGAATGAAGACTCACTCATCCCTCCTTGTTTTCCCCTGTTCACTCTATCATAAAAACTTTTTCTTGATTCTTATGTGAAATGTCTTAGACTCTTCTCCCTCTCCTTTCCCTTCCTCCCAAGTACTTTATCACTCATTGACTCCATCTTATTACTATATTATACCAGTATATTCATATCCTTCCTGTGCTTTGTCTATATATACTCCTTCTAACTGCTCTTATAAATGAGAAAGTTCATATGAATTATCAATATCTTCTTCCCATGAGGAGTACAAACAGTTCAACATCATTAAATTCCTCAAAATTAGTCCTTCTCTTTCACCCCCTCTAATGGTTCACCTGAATGCTATACTTGCAAATCAAACTTTCTGTTCATTTCTGGTTGTTTCAATAGTAAAGTTTGAAAATCCCCTGATTCATTGAAAATACTTTCACCTCAAAGAGGAAGCTCAGTTTTGCTGGGTAGTTGATTCTTAGTTGTAAACCAAGATTTTTTGCCTCCCACAATATCATATTCCAAGTCCTATAAGGTCTTAATGTACACTGACAGTTCCTATATAATCCTGATTATAGAACCACGGTAGTTGAATTGTTTGTTTTGGGGAGCTTTTAGTATTTTCTCTTTGACTTGGGAGTTTGGGAATATGGCTATAATATTCCTGGGAGTTTTTCTTTTGGGATATCTCTTAGGAGGTGATTGGTGAATTCCCTCAATTCCTATTTTAGCCTCTGCTTCTAGGATCTCAGGGTGATTTTGTTGTTTTATTTCTTGAAAAATGAAGTCTAGGTGCTTTTCCTGGTTGTGAATTTCAATTAGCCCAATAGTTTTTAAATTATCTCTTCTGGATCTGTTTTCCAATTAAACTTTTCACATTTTCTCCTAATTTTTGATTCTTTTGATATAGTTTTATTTCTTCCTGATTTCTTGTAAAGTCATCGGTTTCCTTATTTTCATTCTACACTTAAAGGGGTTATTTTTTTCAGAGAGCTTTTTTATCTCCTTTTCCAGCTGGCCAGTTCTGTTTTTAAGGCATTCTTCTCCTCATTTGTCTTTTGTGTTGCTTTTTTCCATTTGGTCTAAATTGATTTTTTGACAATTTATTTTCTTCAGTATTTTTTTTTTTTGTATTTCTTTCACCAAGCTGCTGACTTGGTTCTCATGATTTATCTGCGTTGCTCTCATTTCTCCTCCCAATTTGTCTTCTACCTCCCTTAATTTCTTTTAAAAGTCTTTTTTTTGAGCTCATCAATAGCCCGAGTCAATTTTCTATTTCTCTTGGAAGCTTCAACTTTGTTATCTTCTGAGTATGTATTTTGATCCTCCATGGGATCAAAATAATTTTTCTATGGTCAGATTCTTCTTTTTCTGCTGTTTACTCATTTCCTTAGACTATAACTGATTTACCACACTTCCAAGGCTTTGGTAGGTTTTCCAGACACTCCATAGGGACCTAAATTCCTCCAAGATCTCATGAGACCATACTCTTACCTTTGCTATCGTATGTGGACAACCACAGGCCTTCCCCTCTGCTCCAGAGCTGTGAGGAGGGTCCCTGATCCTTTATGGTAATATGGGAGCTCAGACAGGAACCTGGATCTGAGTTTGGCAAACAGCAGAGTCCTGCCCCAGGAGAGCAGAGGGACCTCTGCAGCCTCCCCTGACCCTCTCACCATCTGTGGTCTGGGAGTTCTGGAAGTGCTGAGTGACTTTCCTGATTCCTGCCACAAATTCTTACTACAGGGTTGCTCTGATGTTCCCTGCTCACTCTGATGCAGTAGAGTTCTTTCCCACCCCTTGAGGCTGTCCCTGGTGATCCCTGGGCCAAGAGGTCTGGAAACAGCCCCCTCTTCCATGGACCCAGGCACTTCCAGGCCCCAAAGCACCTCACAGGACTGTTCCTTTAAGGCTGGGGCTGGTTTGTTTCCGCTGGGCTGCACTGCACTTCAGCTACACTGTGGCATTTTCCAACTCTTGGTCCCACTGAAACAGACCTTTCCTGCAGACCTTCTAAGTTGTCTTGAACTGAGAAATTGTATCACTCAGTCTTTCTGTGGGTTCTTCCCCTCTAAATTTTGATTTCAGTCGTAATTTGACAACTTTTGGGGGGGGAATGAGTTTCTGGGAATTCCAGCCTTCATGGAGCCATCTTAGCTCCACCTGAATTGTGGTTTCTAATCCATTTTACCATTTACTTGGTTTTTTGGGTGAGGTCACTCCATTTACATTCAGTTATTATTACTAATTGAGCATTTCTCTCCATTCTATTGCCTTTTTATTCTCAATTTCTCTTTTTATCTTTTCCCTCATCTGAAATATATTTTACATGATTGTGCATGCTGTCTTGGGAAGTGAGGAAGGAAGAGAAAAAGAAAAAAGTGAAACTCAAAAGTTTACAAAAATGAATCTTGAAAAACAAAATACTGACCGAAAAAAATAGATATATTTTTCTTCTGACTAGAGCCTTTTATCTTTACATTTTTTAAAATATAGACTGTAATAATAGAATTTAATTTCTATTACCAAATGAGAGAGATCTTGGTTTACAACCAAGAATCAACTACCCAGCAAAATTGCATATATGTCTCTATATAAAATTTACATACATATATCATTGTATCATCATTCTTTTACAATATATTATACTAATAATATTATATAATATACAATGTTGTACATATATATAATATGTATCATCTGCTCATATTCCCTATTTAAGCAACTTTCGATATGTGACGTTCAGCCATTATCTGCTCCCACTCAATATTTTCTATTCTAATGAAAAGTTCTTCCTTGTACAACTTGTTTGTATAAGCTATTTTTCTCCATTCTTCTCCTTTCCCCCCCTTCTGCCAGAGCAATCTCCTTTCATTCCTATTCATTTTTGTACTATCATCTTAAAACCATCAGTTCATTCTCACACCTTTTTGTTATGTGGAATCCTCTTTTTTTTGTTTTTTTAAGTGTTTTTACAAGTCAATAGGATTAAGTAACTTGCCCTATGTCATACAGCTAGATAATTATTAAGTGTCTGAGGCTGGCTTTGAACTCAGATCCTCCTGACTCTAGAGCCAGTTCTCTATCCACTCTGCCACCTTGCTTCCCCCTGTGGAATCCTTCTTACTGCCCTAATAATGATAACATTTATAGAAGATATACGTATTATCTTCCCATTTAGAAAGGAAAGGAATTTTATTAAATCCCTTATGATTTCTCTTTGATGTTTACCTTTTTATGCTTCTCTTGAAATTTTTGTCTCATTTTGTACTGATAACAATCCTATGAAATAGTTGATATTTTCAGTTGATGAAACTGAGGTAAGCAGAAGTTAAAAGTCTTGACCATGGTCACATAGGTAGTAAAGTGTTGATGGATTTGTTCTCAGAACTTCTAGATTCCAAATCCAGTGTTTTAACCTCTGTACCACCAATACTTTTTAGCATGATGCTTTTATCAAAGTTTTTGGAAGTCTTCAATGGATATTAAAATGACATCAAAGGCAGTTAACTCATTGACAGTAAATTATTTAACTTAAACTGCCAAGACTAAAGAAGAAGGAGATTTGGTGTGTGACTGTTGTTTGCATGTACACTAAAGGTAGTCTCAGAAGCCAAGAAGCAACAAAGTATAGATGAATTGTCTGCTGATTGTGTTAATTTTGACCTAACAACACCGAGAAAACAGAAGTTCTCAACCAGTAAGCACTTTCATACATAGATCCATCAGTTATAACAAAGGGAGAAATTTTAAATGCAATGGCTAAATTCATTTATCTTGGCAGTGAACTTTCCAGTGATGTGCACATAGTATAATATGGTTGGTGCATACCTTTTTAGAGCAAGTTCAGTGTTTGGAACCCTCCAAAAGGAAATGTGTGAGAAAAGAGGTAATACACTTGATACCAAACTGAACATCTACAGAGTCATTGTACTGATGTCCTATAGTATGCCTATGAACCTGGATAATCTACAAGTGCCAATCCAGTTCATTTTCTTCCATTTGAATTATCTTAGGAAGATTCTGAAGATCACCTGCTAAGAAAATTACTAGACACTGAGATCTTTTCTTGAGCTTAAATGTCCAGCATTCAGATTCTACTATAGAGAGGTCAATTTCATTGGACTGGTCATGTTATGCAGTTTCAAAGCATGAAAGAATATTTTACAGAGGAAGCCAAACAAGATGGTCAAAAAAGAGATACATGGATATTCTCAAAATCTCTCTAAAGAATTTTGGTATCAGTTGTTAGATGTGGAAGACAAGTGCACAGGACCATCTAGCATGGTGTGTCTACCTCAATCAAGGAATTGTGCTCTATGAGCAGTAACTCAAAAGAAATGAAATGTGCAAATTTAGAGACATCTACATCCCAAATGTTCAAATGTCCTATTTATATCCAAACTGTGGTAAAAGGCTTATGAGTTTCTATTGTTCTGATCAAGCACAATCAATCACATTGACAATTGACCCCAAAATCTTAGTCCCATTTGAGTTCAAAAGACAACATGTCTTGTAAAAGTCAATTTTTTTAACCAGTCTTCTCCACAGGTATTCTTGAAAGTCTTGTATTTCATTACATATCTTTTTTTTCATTTCCTAAAGAAATATTAAGTTTTGCTGGTTAAGTTACCTTTGACTGTAATCCCAGGTCTTTTGCCTTCCTGAATATAATATTTTAAGACTTTCACTTCTTTTATGTGATGACTCCTAATATTGAGTGAGCCTTGACTGTGACCCCATAGTATTTCAATATTTTCTGGTTGTTTATTTGCTCTTTGATATCAGAGTTCCTAATATTCCTGGAAGTTTTTCTTTTTCGTATCCTTTCAGGAGGTAGTCAGTGAATTCTTTCAATTTCTATTTTTCTTCTAGTTCTAGAATCCTGGGTAAATTTTCTGAATGGTTTCTTTAAATATAATTTCTGGGTTCTTTGTTAATTATGACTTTCAGGTAGTCAAATAGTTCTTCAATTATTTCTCCTCAAACTATTTTCCATATCAGTTGTTTTTTCCTAAGACATTTTGAATTTCCTTCTATTTTTTATTATTTTGACTCTGTTTCTTGATATTTTATGTAGTTGTCAGCTTTCACTTGATCAGTTCTAATTTTTAAGGAATTATTTTAAGGGAGCATCTGTACCACTTGTTCCATCTGGTTAATTGTACTTTTCAAGTACTTTCTTCAGGGAAGTTTGTTCTACTATTTTTTTCATTTGGAAAGTTTTGCTTTTTAAAAAGTTCTTTTCTTCAGGGGATTTTTGTACTTATTTTACCACTTGGCTAATTCTTATTTGCAAGGTATTCTTTTCTTCAGTATTTTTACCCTTTTTAAAACTAAGTTGTGATAATCTTTTCAAAGTTTTATTGTAACACTCTCATTCCTTTTTCAAACTTTATTACTCTGTTTCCCTCTGATTTAAATGCAAATTTAAATGCAATTTAAAGGGGAAGGGAGGGGAATGATGGAGAAAATCATCTTTATATAAAAAATTCTCAAAGAAGAGTTTTTATAGTGCAAGGAAAAAATGGGGAAATGAAAGGCAGCATTTGAACCTCATTGCCTCATTGAAACTAGTGCAAAGAAGAAGGTATGTATGCGTGTGCACATGCATATATGTTATATGTCTCCACACACACGCACACATGTACACATGTATACATGAATATATACATATATAGTAATACATGTGTGTATCCACATTTACACACATTATATATGTGGGAGTATATGTGTGCAGGCATATATGCACACACATGTGCATACACCATATATAATCTATCGACACACACATATACATATGCATATACATGGACCACACATATATGCACACACATAGACAGTTGGACAATTGGGTATGAATATCTATCTTATCCAAAGGGGAATAGGAGGGGAAGAGAATAAAAGAAGATGGGAGTGAGAAAAGAGATGGCATTTGAGAAAATGGTAAGGGTAGAGGACGCAGTTAGTTATCATTGCTCAGAATAACAATGGTTTAAACTAACCCACAAAGCAAAAGCTCAGGCAGAATGGAGAAAGCAGAATCCAGCGTCAGTTGTTGTTTTGATTTTTTTTCCTATGAAGTTGTACTTAATAGTTTCTGAAGCCCCCTTTTGCTCTGGATCTATAAATTATAATCCCTCCAATAAACATTAAAGTATTGTATTATTATCCCTAGTAACTGAAAAAAATTAATCATGTCATTTAGAATTACAAGTCATCAACTTCTAATTTCTTTATCTCGTATTTAAATTTTTTTGCAGATTATGTATTGCCTTCCATATTAGAATGTAAGCTCCCGAGGAAGCTAGGTGGTGCAGTGGATAGAGCACCAGCCCTGGAGTCAGGAGGACCTGAGTTCAAACCAACCTCAGACACTTAACAATTACCTGACACTTAACAATTACCTAACTATGTGGCCTTTGGCAAGTCACTTAACCCCATTGCCTTGCAAAAACTAAAAAAAAAAAAAATGAAATGTAAGCTTCTTGAAGACAAGGCACCACATTTTTTTCTTTCCTTTGTTCTTTTTTATTTTATTGGTTTTTTATTTTTTTGTTTCATTCTTTAATTTTTCTTCTATTCCCAGCATTTAATTCAGTGTCTGCCAAATAATAATCATTCACTAAAAATACTTGCTGATTATTGAATGAATTGGTTGTGGAAATCCTCTAGATATAATTTCCCTATATTTAAACAAAGAATTTATGATATTGTATGCAAAATGGAGAAAAGTAGACTAAAGAACTATATAATTAGGCCAAATTAGAAGTGACTAAATATAGAGACAGAAAAAATTGTCTAACATCAGCTCAGAAATGGCTAGAAACAAGAGTAATCTGATGTCCATTCTAATGGAATACTATGTTTCATGCTTTTCTTCAGTACTTGAATAAATCTATAGATGATATCATCATCAAGTCTATATATGAATCAAAATGGAGGATAGATAATAGTAGATTGATGCAGTCAAAATAGGACATAATGTTAAGTAATATGAAGCTGCATGAAGCCCACAGAACTAGACAAGTGAAAGTGCCCCTGAACTCTGTCTCTGATCAGAACACATCTGGAGTATCCATGAAGATTTTGGTATTATATTTTACAGAAGACAATGATATGTGGAGAGGGTCCAAAGAACAATAGGAAAAATCTTGAGATCTCACCATTTTAGGTTTGTTTGAAGTACTGAAGATACACAGAGAAGGGAAGACTGTGGATCTTGAAAGCTTTCTTCAAGTCTTTAAACAACTTGATTATAGAAAATTTGTTTTGTTTAATCATTCCATTTATGTGTAATTAAATTTCATTTACCAATGTTTTGAGTTCAAAATATTTAATGACTGTGGGCAAGTATGAAGCCCCCCCCCCATTCTTCTGAAAAGTGATTCAAATGTAACAAAAAAATTAGAATCTCATAAAAAAGGGTCAAGATACAGAAAAATAAAGAACAAGATTGGGAATTCTTTGATTAATTAAACTTACCTTGTTTCCTAACCTTAACTACAATCTATACCATAAAACATTCTTATAACTCTGTGTGTCCTTTTTTTCCTTTTTGATCCCAGAGCATTTTCTTTCCTTCGAACTTCAGGCTACCCCTCCTTTATAAACTACCCTGTTTAGATTAGTTCAGTCATATTCACTCCAATAGAAATCAATTCATTTTGTGTTTTTTCAAGGAAATGCCATTTTGAAAATTCCAATCCTGATTATTTTTCATTAGAATTATACCATAGGACTAATGGCTTCAAAGCAGTTGACTTTCTCTTCCCATTTAACTTTCTAACCTATTACTTCCATATAAGACTCTTAAATCTCTAAACCCAATGCCAAGGTTGAAGACTCCTGGACCTTCATCTTTGATTGAACAACTCCTTTGGGGCACTTAATCCACCACTACCACCAGCAAAAGCAATAGCAGCACCATTATTATCATCATCATCTCTTCTCCATCCACCTCTCTTTCTTCTGTCTCCCTCTTCTCCTTTTATTCTCATCTTCTACTTCCTCTCTCCCTTTATCCTTCTCCATCTCTGACATTGTCTCTTGATATTCATTCCTAATAGTCACTTCCTTCCTTCCCTTTTACCTCCAATCACAAGACATCCTAGGCCAGAAAAATTACTTTTTATAGGTTAACAATAAGGAAATAGAGAAGAGGTAAAATCAAAATAATACCCTCGAATAAGACAATTTTATGTTTATAAAATAAATCTGCCTAGGTCCAGAAAACTTGAACTTTCATCTCCCAAACTATTTTATTCTACTACAGATCTGTGATTTTTGTAATCTCGCTGGGATATAGACTTGGCAGAGATAATGAAGGACTAAATCATATGCTTAGTTTTATTGCCCTTTGGACATCGTTCCAAATTGCTCCCTAGAATGGTTGGATCAATTCACAACTCCATCAAAAGTGCATTAATATCCCAATTTTTCGCACATTCCCTCCAACTCTGATCATTTTATTTTTTTAGATCATTTTAATCAATCTGATAGATATAAAATAGTACATCAGTGATTTTAGCTAGAGTCAAAAAAATTTATCTAGGCTGAGTACCTCCAATTTCCTTTTGTTCTTATTCAATAATAGTGTATGATTCAGAAGGAGAATCCCTAATTTTGGCATTTACTTACTTAGGTATGCTATCTGAACTCATTCTTCTATCCTATAGTCCCTCACTCACCCTTATTGAATCATGGAGCTTTTTTATAACATGGCAGACTTGAAGTACTTTAATGTCCTTGTGAAACTACTCTTCCCCAATTAAAGAATAAACAAGAAAATACATTCATATAAACCACCACATTGTTCCAATTTTCAGTCAATAAGTCAACAAACTTTTATAAATGTACTACTAGTGAGGCACTTAATTACAAGGGATATAAAAACAAAACTAAATCAGTCTCCTACTTTCATAAATAAGTAATTCAGATACACAAGTCTTTTCTCAAGTTGACACCACTAGTTAATCTAATGCGTTGTATTACTAAAAAGAGTTGGAAGAGATCTTTTTTTCTTACAGAGTTATCTTTTCCCTTCTAAGAAATACATATGTGTTTCAACAACTGTCCATTATGTAATCTAAGCAAAAGATAATGTTGTAGGAATAAGTTTGACCAAAGAGAAATGATGGTATCACTGGCATGTAGAGTGTTATTTGGGAGAAATATGGCCTTGCAGATCATATTTATATGGGTTAACTGCTTATTCTGTCTATGTCCTGAGTGAATTTTTCAACCACTTCTCAATTAAGAATCCATCCAATGAAAAGGGATGACAAAATAGCCAGTGAACTGCAAGGTCCAGGAGACCTTGATAAGGGGACTTATGGGAAGAAGAGATCTATAATCAGCAGAACCATTGGACTTCAGCCAATCAAGACACTTGGGAGTAAGAGAATAGAGCTTAACAAATTGTTCAGGCCATATGGTTAGTTGCTTTTCTTCATGGCAGAGTGGGAAGAAGCTGAATAAACACTATCCATGTGGCTAATTAGCATGAGGTCAATGGTTAGGTAAACTGGGTATTTTGCTAGAGATCTGTCTCAATATCTCAGATAGCATCTGAGGTTTAGATATTGCTTATTTGTTTAGCTAACTATTCATAATGAGAATATTTAATTTAACTTGTTTAATTTACTCTGAGTTTTACCAGCTTTCTCTGTATTATCCAGGAAGATACTTGCTTTTCTGTCTGAAGCTCTGAACACAATTGTAATCTTAAATTATACATTCCTCTTAATTAATAAAGTTCTTTCTATTCTGTTGTATTTTTAAAAGGTACTCAGTCATTCCTCTGAACATAATTTTCTCAAGTGTGTCTATCATTTTTTAAATATTTCATCTTTCTATCTATGAGAGATATTTAGAGATGAAAGTCCAGATGAAAAATCAAAGCCATCCAGCTAATGCTGTTAAAGCCTGAAAATGGGGGCTGGGGCCTTTCCACCTTTAGCTATATTACAACAGGAGAAAGATGACAATGGCATTGATAGTGCATTTTTCCTCTGTGCTCAACAATCTATTTTCATCCACAAATAGATTCCAATCCTCAACTATTTCAGTAAACTCCTCATGATGATATTAAAGCATTTATCTTGCAAAATACCAACAAATCTAAGCCAAATTGAGGTCAGCATATTGAATTTAAAGACTTTTGTCTGAGCTAATACTTGTTTCCAAAGCTGAATAGTAATGACCTCTCTATTGCTCTGTGGAATTTACCATTCATGTCAGTGAAAGATTTTGTCATAAATTGCCAGGTGGAGAGATGCAGAATGCTGATAGAGGAAAAAGAGGCAACCTTTCCACCCCCAATGTTCTTCTGTCTATAAAAAGAAACACACAGCTAATGTCTGTCTAAGCCCCTGTCTTTTGGGAGGCATCTCTTTAAACATATTTATTATTTTTTTCCTAAGCTTCTAAGGCTTGCTGTAAGTACTATGTATATTCGTTACATTATGAAAGGGATTATTTTCCCAGGGAGTTGTGGCTGATAAATAAATCTACCCTAAAACTACATTAACTGTTCTTTATCAGGAAATAGCATTCAAAATTCTGGTGCAGACCCTGCTGCAAAATTACATTCAGAGTTGCAAATGGAACTTTAACTCTTAGAGAATCATTGCCAAAAATGCCATGCATTTCCAGAGAGAAAAGTGATGAACTGAAGACTAAAGCATATTTTTTTCCATTTTATTTTTGTTGGGGGTGGTATCATGAAGGAATTATATCTTACATAACTTCACATATATATTAACTGTGTTTCTTGCCTTTTTAATTGTTGGGGGGCTGGGGGAGAGAGAAAATTTAACTCAAACTCAAATAAAAATAAATGCTGAAAAATAAAGAATAAAAAATTAAATGCAAAAATACAAATGAATAACTCAATACATAAATGAATAAAAGTATTATTACCAGAGGGAATTTATTTTTATATTCCCAAAGAAAGTAGTTGATACTTATCTTCAACCAAACACAGATTATAGCAGCCTCAAGGGTTTTCTTTCTTCAGAGAAAAATATCCTTCATTCTTTCAGGGAACAACTAATGGATAAATTACCAGGATTAGAACACTAAAATTCATGAGTTCAAATATGCCCTGTAAGCCTGGACAACTCACTGAACCCTGTGTGCCTCAGTTTCCCCATCTGTAAAATGAAATAGAAAAATTTCAAATCACCTCAACATCTTTGAGAGTAAACACCAAATGTACTCACAAGGTATCAAACACCACTGAAACAAATGAACCAAAGCATGTTTTCATTGAAAGTATGTAAGGCTCTATGTTAGGTGCGATTCTACATTATTATATATAAATTAATAATCTAAAATATGTCACCTTCAAGCTTTAGGATGACTAAAACATACAAATATGCATATATAGCTATCAACATTTTAAAAATATTAATAGAAATTGCAAACATCTAAGAATAAAAATTTCTTGGGTCTAAAAATACTGATGTTATATTTAAAGGAAAAAGTCTTAATATTTTAAAGTTTAAAAAAATGTTCCCTTATTAGAATAAATTAAGTTGGACTTAGTTTACTTTAGGTCTTTTATAGCTGTGACCTCCTGAAGGACAGCATTAATATTATAAAATAAAAGAATTACTGGGGTCATCTAATTTCTCTTATTGAGCAGAAACAGAAAATAGCCTTTGCCTTCCTTTTATTTGTCCTGCTGGTCTACCCCAATGGTATGCAATCTATGCTCTCCCCACAATTCTATTGCCCCACTCACAACCCAAAGGTTTCTATTCCTTGCTAATTAGAAGGGTTATAAGAACCAACTCTTTTCTTTTGCTGTTATTCAGTCAGGGCTTTCTTGGCAAAGAAATTGCAGTGTTTGTTATTTCCTTCTCAAGGTCCTTTCACAAACTGGGGAATTGAGACAACAGGGTTAAGTGTCTTGACTAGGATGATATGGTATCTAGGTCACATTTGATCCCATGAAAATGAGTCTTTTGGATTCCAAGTCTAGTGCTCTGTTCACGGTACTATCCAGCTGCTTCTCTTTCCTTTTTTATTATTTTTTTTTCACTGTTAGACATTATTCAATTGAAATCTAAAATAATCATAGATAGGTGGTACAGGTATTACTCCTTTTTGACAGAGCTAGTGACTGTTCCAAGGTCTCAGAAGTAAGCAAATGTCAAATAAGTCCTTCTTAGCATTCTTTTTACTATATCACACAGAGGGAATTAGCTAGATGAAGAGTTCCTAACACACAATTCATAAGATCTATGTTTAAATTTCTTATTTTTAAATTAGTTTATTTCATTTTTAGTTTAAGGGAGAAATCAAGAATTTTCATGCCAATATAATTTTTTTTAAAAAGATGATTGCAAAGGAAACTTCAAATCTATAATATATAACTTGTTTTTTTTTCTTTTAAGCATATAATAGAGTTATAAAAATTTCTTTTTTTTCTTTTTATCTTCCTCTTTCTACCCATTGCCCTGGAGATGGATACCACTAAAGACAAATGTATAGTTGTGTGTGTGTAAAATAATTATATACATACTTCTGTTTATCAGTTCTCTAGATGCAGATAGAGTCTTCCTTCATAGGTTCTTTGTAGCTAATTTAGGAATTAAAAATAGTCAAAATGACTTATTTTTTTCAAAGGGCTTCTTAAAACTATATTGCTGGGTGACTAGCTGGCTAAGTGGATGGAGCACCAGTCCTGGAGTCAGGAGTACCTGAGTTCAAATCTGACCTCAGACACTTAATAATTACCTAGTTCTGTGGCCTTGGGCAAGCCACTTAACACCATTGCCTTACAAAACAAAACACAACAAAAACTATATTACTGTTACTATATACAATGTTTTCTTAATTATGCTCATTTCATTCTTCATCATTTCATACAAGTCTGTCCATGCCCCCCTCCCTAGGTCATCATGCTCATTATTTCTTAAAGTCATAGCATAATTCCACAACAGATACAACAATTGATTCAGCCAATCTCCAAATGATGAGCATCATTTCTGTGATTTCCAGTTCTTTGCCAGCCACCACAAAGGAAGTTGCTATAAATATTTTTGTACAACTAGGTATTTTTCCTTCTTCCTTAATCATCTTTGGAAATAGACCTAGTAGTGATATTACTGTGTCAAATTGTATAGGCAATTTAATAGCTCTTTGGGAATAATTCTGGAATGCTCTTCAAAACACTTGGATCAGTTCACAATTCCACCAACAATGTATTAGTATCATAATTTTTCTACATCCTAACCAACATTTGTTGCTCACCTCTCTTTTCTTTTTTACCTTTCATTTTATTCTTCATCTTTATTAAGTGACAGAAAGCTTCCAAGTATGTGGGATCTGAACCCACATTTTCTAGCTCTGGAGATAGTGTTCTTCCCCACTGGTTCTTCATTATAACATCTTAGAGGACTTTAAATTATACAAAATTTTTTTTCACAATAACCCTGTGAGACAAATATAATTATCTTCTTTAAAATTGTGAGAAATGAATCACAAAGTGCTGAAGTAATCACTGGTCATGCTCATATAGTTTACAAGCAAGCAGTAGAAATGATAGTGAAGCCTAGGAATCCAGCTTCTTTCAGTTGTGGTCGTGATAACTTTTTCAAGAAATGGTTAAGGATTATCATGAAGCATCATATTCTCATACTTTCTCCCAAACCCTTTCAGAAGAATGGTCTCTAAGTAAATTCTTCAAGGGACAGATTTCCTTCAAGCTTTAGGTACTAATAAATCTTTATTAACAATAATCAGATATTAAATATTAATTGACAACTTTTTAACTCATATTTTGGAGAGGCAGAAAGATATAGTGTATTAGCCTTGAAGTCAGACTATGCTCCTGATACTTCCTGCCTGTGTGAATTTGAGCAAACTGCCCCCTCTCCACCATTGCCCACTCTCTCTGAGAATGTAAGTGGTAAAGAAGCTGCCAGTCTTCATCCATGAAGAGAGTTTATACATTCTGATGAAATCACAGGAGGGAATATCTAGACCAGAGGTGTTAAACACATGAGCCAAGGCAGCCACAACATTCCTGAATGTAGTCTGAACTAGATTAAATTGTAGTTAATTCCTATCTGATTTTAATGTATTGATACAGTAATAAAAAATCTGAATAAACATATTTTCTATATTAATTTGCAACTTACAAGATAACTTATATTTTGTTTAATGGCCCTAATATTTTATTTCACTTTGACATCACTGATCATATCACAAAAATTGTTATCATTAATAACAATTAAATTCTCTCTGCTTTATTTATATATGGAGTAGTAGGTACTCCAGTGGATAGCGTCAGACCTAGAGTTGGAAAGACAAGAAAAAATATGTATACACAGAGATACACATACAGACACACATAAGGATAATAATAACATATGTCTTCAAGGATTATTATGAGGATCAAAAAAGATAATTATAAGGTACCTACATATAGTAAAATATTTATAAATAATAGCTTTTATTACATTGCATTCAACAGTTAGCTTATTACTTGAAAACTTGTTATGACTTTGAATATCAGCACTGTACATAAGACCCCCAAAACTACACTAACATTTCCTAAGAATTTTCCTAGATTATTGCTAACTTTATTCAGACTACCCAAAACAAAACCAGGAAAGACAGAAATAAACCAGATGCAATTAATCATTTTTTTCCATATTCATGATCTCTAAGATTATTCTTCCACTCTTATGCTCAGCTTCCTAAAGCTTTAATCTAGCATAAGATGATACTTGAGCCATGTATATCTTGACAAAAGGAGAGGAAGGCCAAGAAGCTAGAGAAACATAGTGAGCCTGTGCTTTACAGTCTGCTCTGGTAACCCAGGTGACATTCCAGAATAATTCAATAATTCAAAGACTACTCTACAGTCAAGTTTCTTTGGATCTTGGTGCTGTAGGTTTCCATCATTATATTCTCTGTCCGTTGGTAAGCTTCAGCTAAGACTACATCCCTTTGATCACCTTTTTTTTTTCTTTCAGAAATTGAGAAGCCCAGTTTTTGTAATGCCCTGATGCTTGGTTGAAACACATTTGAAATATCTCTTGTTAGAACACTGGAAGACTTGAAGGTCTTTGGGCATAAGTGCTGTTTTTCTGGTGAGACTCAACACCGTCAGTTATCTCCAATGTAATAAACAGAGGAGTTGATAAAGCTAGATTTTCTGCTTGATTAGGGGTGCCAGAGACTAGGAAAGCTGCTGGCATATAATCACTTTGCTAGAGATCACTTGGTTTTACCATGAGTGAGCAGAGTGTATTTTTTGTTGTGTAGAGATCTGGTCAGTCAGAGGAAAGTTGGGAAAGAGAATGTTTTGAATCTCCCATATTTACCTTTGAGATAGTTACATGGTACAGTTTATGTAGTGCTGGGTCTGTAAGTCGGACGACTCATCATCTTGAGTTCAAAGACACTTCCTAACTGTATGATCTTGGAAAAGTCACTGAACCCAAATTGCCTTAGTTTCTCATCCATAAAATGAGCTAAAGAATATTGGCACATCATTGCACTTTGTGCCAAGAAAACCCTAAATGAGGTCAGGATTAGTCAGACATGACTAAAATGACTGAACAATAAAAATACTATCATGATATCTCAGTAAATGCCTGGGCTAAGAGATAATTGTATCTACTGGCTGATTGTAATTGAGAGCTTGTGAATTGTAGTGTTATCAGTGCATACTCACTCATCAGGTTATTTCAGAATCCCAGGTAGCATCTATCCTCAGGGGATCAAATATAGCCAGAGGGGTGCTACATAAGCATCTCCATGCTGATAGCTACTGATACTTTTGTACATTTTATTAGTTAACTCATGTGATTTTAAATCCTTGCTAGCAATTCCTTTGAAAGAAGCCTAAGCAATGATAATTCAAAGGTATTTTCTGGGTTTATATAGCATCTTTCTTTAAATTTTCTTCTCAAAAATGCAGTATGCTATAAAATTAAACTTAATATTTAGCTGTTAATGTTACAAGTATAAAAGGAATCAAGGAGTAATAGCTTAAAAGATAAAGCTTAGGGAAATTAAGGATAATCAAGAGACATGAGTAAGTCGACATATGGGGATGGGGGTTAGGCAGAGAAAGAGCGATGGTACAATCAAGGATGTGAACAGGCTTTTCATTATGCTTGAATCTAAAATAAAATGGTAGAGATAAGAATAAATCATTGGTGAGGAGTTTCCTGCATTCCATAAGATTTAAAGACATACATGATTTCAGCAGAAGGTACAAGAAATTGGAGTGAAGCAATACTGTTCTTGTTTTGGTGCTATTGTTGCTAAATTTAGGGAAGGTGGGAAAGCATTGAAGTAAGGGTCAAGAAGATGACCCTATGATTTTATTCTTTCAAACATTCCCATATAAGAAAATAATTCCATCTGTCAATGCAGAGAGGGATACAGTCTATAAGGTCTATAAGTAGAGTCAGCTAGGTGGCACAGTGGATAGAGGCCCAGGAGATCCTGAATTCAAAGTTGGCTTCAAAAACTTGATTCTTACTACCTGCGTGACTTTGGGCAAGTCACTTAACCATGAATGCCTCTCACCCAGGTCATCTCCAGTCATCCTAATTCATGTCTGGTCACTGGTCCCAGATGGCTCTAGAGGAGAAAGTGAGGCTGATGACTTAGCACAGCTCCCCCTCCCTCAAATCTAATTCAGGTGTTTGTCATGCCGTCACCTTCTTGATATCATGGTCTTCTTTGGGAATAAAGGACAAACATCATCATCATCATCATCATCATCATCATCAATTAGTTTTAGAGACCTTCATGTTTCTTTGATGGGCTAAGTGACTTGCTTAGGATCACACAGTCAGTATGAGTCAGAGGCATAAATAATGATAATAATAATAATAATAATAATAATAATAATAATATTCTTGCTATATGCAAGACACATTAAAGACTTTAAAATCATTATCTCATTTGGATACTTACCTAAGCCTTTGAGATAGCAACTATGAACATCCCCAATTTACAGATGGGGAGACTGAGGCTACCAGATGTTACTTGCCTAAGGGTCATACAGCTAATAGGTTTTGGTGTTGGATTGAATTTAGGTTTTCCTGACTATAATCCTAGCACTCTATCCACTGGGATACCTAACTGCTACAAATTAAACTGCCATCTATAAATTAGGCAAACCAGCTGAAGCATTAAGGCATGCAGAGAAAAATCTGGATACAAATCACCACCACCATCACCTTGACTACCATTTCTGCTCAGACTGCAAACAGCCTAAGACCCTTAACCTAAAAGTCTTAGAGACAGCATTAATTCCTAACTCAAATCTCAAGGTCATTAAGGTGGGAAGCAAATTCCCTCTAGATGAATCCTTCTAAATCTCCCTGAAGATGGTACAAAGTTACTGAAGAAGAAAAAATGAAAGTTTTTTACACTGGTCATTGACACTGTCAAAATATCTCAGCATAAGAAACCCATTAAACAAGAGTCATCACCATCTCTGTTAATAGTGAAGTCTAAGGGCCTTGTGACCTTTCCTTTTCACTTGTAGCTGAAATCTTCCATACGTGTTGCCTCTCTCAGTAATGGCAGCTGCTTGAGGGAAGGAAATATCACTTTTCTATTTTATAGCCCCAGCACTTAGCACAGTGCTTCGTACATTGTAAATATGTAATAAAATCATTCATTCATATATTCATTCATCCTCATCCTTTCATTTATTCATTCATCCTCCTGACTCAAACAAACCCTCCACTTTCTACAACACACCAACTTTCAGTATTATCTCAGCACTCTGTGAAGCATCAATTTTTCCTGCAACATGAATATTTCTTCCACAGAACGAATCCCATGTCCCTGTCACATTCATTCTTTCCCCAATTCTTTAATGCCATCTAGCTAGAGAATCAAGAGAAAATGTTTTAGATGATTATGAAATAGAGTGCTGTTGAAGCAGAAACATAGACATGCAATTGATAAAATGCTGACAGTGTTACGAAGGATATAAAATTAAATAACTAGAATTTGTAATTGTGAACCTCATAAAAATTAATTTTCTAACTAAATTGAGTAGATTAGATTTTGAAAAATTAGCATCAGAAATCAAGATTCCTAAATAATTTATTCCCTTTTGAGTGTATCAAGCCAGGGGGGAAAATTCTGCCTATTTATTAAAATATATAATATAATAAATCTTCACAAGCTACTTTATTTTTTTAACCGACAAGTTTCAGATTCAGTTCAATAGCTCAAACAATTGCTTGTCTTTAACCAGGGCAGCTAAATAATCCAGTGGATAGAGCACAGGGTCATAAGTTGGCAAGATTCATCTTCCTGAGTTTGAATACAGTCCCAAACTCTTATTTGCTATGTGAACCTGGATAAGTCTTTAATCTTGTTTATCTCAATTTCCTCATCTGTAAAACAATTTAGAGTAAGAAATGGCAGTCACTCTAGTGTCTTTGCCAAGAAAACCTCAAATGCAGTCATGAAGAGTCAGACAACAACTGAAAAATGATGGAACTGAATGGAAATGAACTTTGATTTGATTTAAGGGACTAAAGAATAAATATCAGATGAATTACAATGTGGAAGAAGGAGTACTGGCTATCCACTTACCTCTTGCAAAGAAGATCTTTATTGAACCTTTATGGTGGCCTACAAAGCCTCAACTCGAAAAGGATTGGAGACAATGGGTTGTGGAGCTAGGGAATCAAGGCACTACCAAACTTAAAGAGCACAAAGTTGGTTTGAGGGTGTTGACCTTAGAAAAGTCATGGATCCAGCCAACACTTCTGGTTTCTACAATAGCCTTAGATTTAACAACACAATCATGGTCAGTGACTACCACTTTCTACTAGAGGCAACCAGAGGCTATGGCAGTTATGATACTGGATACCTTCCAAGGAGAAAGGAAACAAGGAGATACTTTTTAATCTCTAACCCTCTGATCCAGAAAAGTGTTGGAAAGGGACACTGGGATAGGGTAATGGTCATGGAGAGAGGATAAAGAAATCACTTACCAATTTAGCACACAACTCTTGACCCTTGGAAGTGTGGAATCAAGACCATAATTTGTAGTCCATTGTCTGTGTATATCCAGTTTCAGAAGGTCTCGGTATTTCCCCTACCTAGAATTGGCTTCTCAGAGGTAAGCAGGTGTCTAAAATACCTAAACTTTAGACGAGAGGTCATCAATAAAGTGAATTGTAAAGATTCCTACCCCAGTATGCAGATCTAGTAAAATCATATTCTTTGTAGTCACCCTCTCTCCTAAGTTTATACATATAGACTTAAGTTTTGAACATATCATCATATATCTTTTCTCTATGTGAAGAGGGAGAACTCCTTGCTTTGGTCAAGGATCTCAGTTTTTGTCACCTTCTTAGGAATAGATCTCACATTATCACTATCAGCAAGCAGATATGAGATAAACCTTACAGTAGAAGGGAAAGATGGATAAGTCAAGAGGGGAGTTACATCACCCCACTCATTATAGAACCCATGGACTAGCCATATCAGAATTAACTAGAACCCTTTGTGTAAGAATAATTAAGCAAAATCAAGCAAACTAAAATGCATTTATAAAGCACTTGCTATGGTCAACTATTATGTCTGCTGGGATACAAAGTCAGTAAACATCTTCTAGGAGTGTATATTATACTAGAAAAGAGATTAGATATATCGGTAGATAGATAGATAGATAGATAGATAGATAGATAGATAGATAGATAGATAGATATAGATAGATACATAGATAGATACATAGATAGATAGATGAGATATAGATGTAAGTATATGTGCATATGCAAATATGTATGATACTACTATGTCAATATCATGAAGTTCTTTAAATGCCAAATTAAATATGCATTAATCTTAGAGGCAATCGGGAGGGACTCAATCTTTTTGAGAAAGGGAGTGAAATGATAAAATATGTATTTTTGAAAAATATTATGGTAGTTGCATAGTGATTGCTTTTGGGTTGGATTGCACTGATATCTGGAAGCCTAAATAGGGAAATTTCTATAATCTAGGGTGGGGGAAAGGTGATTAAAAACTTGAATGAGAGAATTGCCCTTGTAAATGGACGATTCAGTGCAGTTGTAAAATTAATAATACAGAAGCAACTGAGATTAGGGAGAGAAATCAGAAGTCTCTAAGTTTTTGCTAGGAAACAGTAGTGCCCTCAAGAGAAATAAGAAAGTTTTAAGGGAAGAGAAGACCTTGGTTCTGATCCTAGCTGTAATACTTACAACTTAGGTGATTTGAGGCAAGTCACTCAATTTCTATGATTCTTCATTTCCTCTATGGTCTATAAAATGAATGGTTGGATTAGATGACCCGTAAATTTCATTCCAGCTTTAAAACAAAGATTATATGAGTTTTGTTCTTGATATATTGAATTAAAAATGTCCATCCAGCCATTGCTGATTTAGAACTAGCATATTTAGGGGTGCAGCTAGATTATTAAATGGATAGAGTATCTTCCCTAGACTCAGGATGACCTGAGTTCAAATCTGAACTCAATAATAACAACTTGACCCTGGACAAGTCACTTAACCCCAATTGCCTTTAAAACAACAAAAAGAAAAGTAATTAGGAGAGAAATTAAAACTAGGTTTAAAGAACTGGAAGTCATTCACATAGAAAAAAATATTTGGAGTCAAGAGGTGAAAAGCTACATAAAGTGAAGAGGGAGCTCATAGTTAAGGGCCAAGACCTGAATGATGATTCAGAAAAGGAGACAGAGGAGAAGATAAACCACCTGCAGGAGGAGAGGAGAGAAGTATCCTAAAAAGTGAGCAGAGTAAACTGTCAGATGATCTGAAGTGAGCTCCCATGACTTATTTTCATAATGATACCTTGGGTTTCTGTCTAACATAGTTCCCTATCTCCTCATCCCTGCTCCAGGTTCAAAAATTCCTAGCTCTAGCTCTGGTGGACCATAAACTCATTAGACACCAGGGCAGTCAATAAAAATTCATGCAGTTTTAGATTAAGCTAATAAAACTTCTGTTTCCAAAGACAGACAGAAACACTGGAGAGCCTATCTTGGTCACCTACTAAGGTGACCGGGTTCAAATCCTACTTCAGACAAATGCTTTCTGTATAAACAGAATAAGCTTCTTAAGGGCCAAAAGTTTCAGAATAGTTGTTAATCTTCATTGACAGGGGGACTTTCCTATCTAGAAGAACCATATGTTGAAAAAACTCACAAACTTGAGCCAAATCACACTAATAATGGCTAAGTGAGACAATATTGTACTTATTAGACTTCCTGTTTTATACTGAGCACCATTTCTGGATCATTTCCAAACCTGAAGCTGATACTCTAACCATCTTCTTCCTTAACCCATTCCTCCTGAAATGTAGATTCTGCCCCTGAAATTCTGAACAGTGATACATGAGTTCTTCCTTTATCATGTCAGACCTATGTCATTTAGTGGACATTTGCAAACATACAACATCCTGCAGCTATCACCTTACTCTCATACATAGTCACTTTTTAGTTCCTTTTTATTTGTTTTCTCTTCCCCCACTCCCACACCTTAACACAACTTGCTTACTTATTTTTTTGCCTCTCAACAACTAAGCAATTTAACAATTATGTACTAAATACTTCTTCCTTTATTCATTTCTCCCTTCCTTCCTTCCTTCCATTTACCCTTTATGAACTTTGATACGTGGGAATATACCTAGGAATGTATCTTTCCCTAGAATTGCATTCCTTTCATATTCTTCCTTTCAGTCAACCTAGAATACTTTAGTCTTAAATAATTTTTGAGTAATATAGTTGTTGACCCAAACCAGTAGCTATAGGAAACAGTCTCATACAATACAACAGAGTTAATATATATATATATATATATATATATATATATATATATATATATATATATATATATATATATTCCAGAATACAAAACTTCACTGAGACCTTCCCTATGCTTTGCCTCATTCAGTCCCCATGGTGCTAACAGGTATGGCCTTTCCTCACCCTTCCCCAAATGTCTTTTATCCCACTATCAGAATACAGATCAATGCTGGAAATATGCTGTGTTCTAAATATACCAACCATGCATTTTTCTATTGCCCTTTAGGGCAAGTGTAATTTTTTTTTATTTTACAGAAATAATGGCATTTAATGATTGACAGTCTTATGGAATCACTAGAAGAATATTGGTGTTAAAAGGTTATTTTTATGAAGGAGAGCAACTTGAGATCAATGGGAAGCACTCTATCAAAAGTGATCCAGCCTAATCTCCTTCTCCTGTAAAAGTCTGAGTCCAGTCCATATTTGATGCAAGATCTATACACTGATAAACTAGTATAATTGGTTTGTTGATCCAGTTGTATGTCCTAATGGGAGAAAAATTCAGTCTTGATTTTTTTTTCCTGAGTGGCTTTCTGGGACTATTTTTTTTGAATTACTGTTAATTTTATTGAGAAGTCCCAGCAGTGTTTTGAGACTGGCTGCAATCAAAGCAATATCATCTACAATAGGGCCATCCAAAAAAAACATTGTGCTTTGACTGGAAAACCTTCTTATTGTCTAATAAAATTAGAATTAGTCAAAACAAACAATAATAACAATAACAGTAATACACTAATTCAAAATGTGCAAGATGATTTACATATTTGATCCTCATAAGAGCTGTATAAATTATAGACAAGTATTATCCAAACTGATAAATTAGGAAATTGAGGCTTAGAGAGTATAAGTGTTTTACTTAGGTGACAAAATATAACATAACAAAAAAAGTCAAGATAATTAAGGGTCTACTACATTCCAAACACTATGCTAAGTATCTTATTAATATTATTATCTTTGATCCTTACCAAAGCCCTGAGAGTAAGTGCTATTATTGCTGTTTCAATTTTATATGTGAGGAAACTGAGACACATAGAGGTTAAATGACTTATCCTAGTTACTAGAGTTAATGTATCAAATTATGACATTGATATGAAGCTTCTCTAAACAGTTTGCAAGATTTAAGCAGATTTTTTTTAATCTTGATCTGTTTCCTATTTTTTTTTGCTTATCTTGCTCAATGTATAGCCTTGCATTAAAGCCAAAGTATTATTTAAGTTAATTTGGAGATTCTATAAAGTTTTTCATAGAATGAGTCAACTTTTTCATTCTCTCCACCAGTTGTTAGCATAAAAACTGCGAATTTATCTTCCTGGTAGCCCTTTTGCCCCATCATGAGCTCAAGGTCATCTTTCCCCACCTTAACCACTTAGGATAAAACACACTTATTACTATTCCTTGAGTTTAGCTTCCATTTCTTCCTATCTTTTTATTGTATCTATTTAGAAAATATTTATGACTAAGAATGTAGTTAATTTCCTTCAGTGGAACATCAACAACCCATTGGCAATTGAACCAAGATCTACATGTATAATACAAGCAATTATATCAGTGTTCTTAAATATCCTAAAACCTTGGGCAATCAGGCAACATGGGAAAGAGCAGAAGAATTAGAGCTTCAAAGACTCCTAAGGAGTATGATCTTTGTATGATCTGTTTGCAAAATAGGAACAATAAATTATTTTGGGTCTATCAATAAATTAATCAATCAATACATATTTATTAAAAACCTACTATGTGCCAAACACTGGTATAAGTGCTGAGGATACAAAAAAAAAAGACAGAAGACAGCCCCTGACCTAAAAAAGAACAAATCTAAAGACTTTTAGTGCCATCAAGAGTATGCTAACACTGTGCCTCATACTAGGTAAAGGTAGCCATCTTTCTTTTATAGATAAAAATTGGGGGCTCATGTCCCAGGATCCACAGAACCCCCTTGATGAAACCCCAGAAGAGACTGGAGGAAAGAGCACTCATGGATTGTTTCAAGTCAGATCCCCATTTCTTTTCCAGGTTTCCCTCAGATGTATCTCTGAATGGACCTGAAATTCTGGCATTGACAGGGAAAGAGAAGGAAAATTTTGGAAATGACACAGAAAAGTAGGGAAACTTTGGTTTTTACCTTTCAAGACTTAGAAGTCCTCATTCTAGACAATCCCAGGGAAGGGAGATCCTAGATGGGAGGTCAAGGGTCAAAAAAGTTGCCTAAGGAGTAAGTTAAACATTTTTGTGAACAATAAGGTACCTTTAAACAAATAGGAGGTGGAATATATATGCAGCATGCTGGATAATTGGGAATATTAAATTATTTCTAAGTGAGGTAGAAATGTAGGTGGGATCCTCTGGCAATACTGTCTCAGACCTACACCCCACCCTCTAATTCTCAGTGTACTCCAACTGCTCCTAGAAAGGAGGAGGCTAACAGTGGAGCACAAGAGGAAAGGGAAAGTTCAGAGAAAGGAGAAAAAGAAATGTTTTCTACATTAAGGAAGGAACTGGAGCAATACAAAAGGGATGCAGAGAATCTCCCTTTCTTAAGTGACCAAAAGTCTTTGTCTTTGTTTCCATTTCAAGAAGTGTCAAGGGAGGGGGTATCGGTTATGTGAATGCCCCTTTAAGTACAATGGAAGTCAGGGCATTTAAAAAGGAGATGAAATCATTGGTAGAGGATCCAGTGGAACTATCTGACCAACTGGAACAATTTTTAGGGCCCAACCTTTTCACATGGGGGAATTAATGTCAATTAAATGTCCTCTTCACAAAGGAAAGAAAGGGAGGAGTGGATGGAATGCAAGCTTCAAATGTGGTAGAGCAGGTGATTTTAAAAGAGAATGCCCTGAGATAGAGAGGTGGTACATATTGTGCCCCCATAACCTTTGGCCATGAAACACAGGTACCCTTGCTCCTCAAGCCCAACCAAGAGCCCCTAGGAAACCTGAGGGTTGGGGACTCCAGAGAAATGTGTGTATTTTTTTCCTGTCTTATGTAAAAGTCTGTTGAGTATTTCTGGGCCTAGGAACCCAGCTTGTTTTAAACTGGGGGAGTTGGGAATTGGACTGAGGAGTTTCAGAAGGTGGGGGAGAAGGAAGTAGGTATTCAGTGGTCCCCACATGGAAATCAGCTCCTCCCTCACTGAGCTGATGGTAGTAGTGCTGGTGTGTGGAGTTAAAGAGAAATGGGGAAGGGGATTCTTAAAGGAAAAGCTGTGGTTTAGGGAGAATTTAGAGGAGTTTAAGAGAGAAAGAAAGTTTAAGGGAAAGAGTGAGAAGTTATAGAGGGAAGATTTCTTATCCTTATGAGTGTCTGGGAAAGATCTCATGCTTTCTTCCTGGTTTGGGGGAAAGCTGTGATGGGTTGACATGTGATCCCATCCACCACCTTGTTAAGACTTAACTCTAGACTGAGTCTACCTAAGATCTCCACCCACCCATGGAGAGAGGAGAGGGGGAACAGGATACTTCAAGTGCTTAAGTCTTAAAGGGAAAGAGAACCCTCTACAGGCTAGATATATGATTGGGGGGGGGGGTGCTAAGATCCAGGGGTAAGGAGATGCATTTATTGAAAAGAAATCACATTAAATGAATATTTGCTCTGGTCATGTGGCCTGAGTGATGACTCTCATTGTTGTTAATGGTTTTGAACTGAATTTTGGGAAGCACACTGAGGATTTTAAAAGAGTGATATAAGTGTTATAACATTCTGACAAAATTTATACAGAATGGAAGGAATTAAATAACTTAGATTGTTAAATTAGATTGGTATTATGAATTATTTTTATATTATTGTAACAATTGTAAGGAGTTAAGTGGGTTGGGATTTTAAAATTTATTGTAATACCTCTGAGTTATAGAATCCTGGGTGACAACGAGTATGCAGTATTGTGTAGAATGGGAGTCTGTTCCTAACTAGTAATACAATAAGGATGACTCATATGTAGTCCTGAATGGTTCAGAACAGTTATTGCAAAGTCAAATGCTTATTTTAATTTATAAAGTTTATGTTCAAAAACTGTTTCCTGAGAATCCTCTTTTGCTCTTCCAGTTGTGAGTTTTATAAGAGTAGAGTAAATCAAAGAGATCATAAAAAAGATTTAAAAACCCACATGTTCAAGGATATTTATAGCAGCTCTTTTTGTAGTGGCAAAAAAAAAAAATGGAATTTGAAGGGAAGCCGATCAATTGAGGAATGGCTGGACAATTTGTGGTATATGAATGTGAATGAACATTATAGCTCTTTAAGAAGTTATAAGGATGAAAATTCAGAATAACCAGAAAAGACTTGGATGAACTGATACTAAGTCAGGTGAGCAAAACCAGAAGAATATGGTCTACAGTAAAATCAACATGGGGTGATGATCAACTATGATGGAATTGATCACTTCTGTAACACAATAATCAATTTTAATACTAAAAGACTTTTGATGGAGAATATCATTCCTATTCAGCGAAGGAACTATAGAGTTTACATACAGAGCAAAGTTTACTATCTTCAATTTAAAAAAAAACGGTTGTCTTAATTGTCATTTTTTCTCTCTAATTTTTTTCTCTTCTTTGGATGTGATTATTCTTTCACAACATGAATAATATGGATGTATGTGTATCAAATGTATACATGACAGCCTATATTATATTGTTTTCTGTAATGAGCAGGGAGAGAGAAGAGAGGATAAAAATATGAAAAAAATGATTGTTGAAAACTACTGTTACATGTAGTTGGAAAAATAAACAAAGAAATATAAAAAAATTATTCTAATACAGTCAAGAATCAAAAAAAATAGGGGGGGGTGATCTGGGGATAAATTCTCTACTGAAAAGTATTCAGCTTCTTCCCACCATATACTCCAGTTAGATTAATATACAAATTTATATTTTTAAATTACTTAACAAAACTTTTATTCTCCTTTCTTTTCTTTTTTATTTGCCTACTCAAATTATTCCAAACACCAGGTAAACATTTCTGACAACCATAGTGGCGGGTTGTACCATGAGACTGAAAATATCCTATGGGGAAACAATTCCTATTGAATTATATTGGAGCATAATATGTAGAGTGGATTAGAAGAAAGAATCATGCCCTACTAATGATATTATAATTACTGTTAACAATGAGTCCTATGTTTCCCAGTGCCTAATGTCACTCCAGAATAATGTATCATGTCCTAAGGGAGCAGGATATTATAAAGCATCTTGCTTAATTCTCAAGTTGAAATGCCTTTTGTTTCCAAGTCTATGCAGGTGCATTTGTACATGCATACTAGTCCCTTTGTGCCTTCCTACCTGCAGGAAGCCTTGTTTGATCAGTTCTACCTATTATAAAACCACCTGCATCATCCCTTGGCTACTTTTGTAATTGCTGTCTTTATCTTTGAAATACTTACTAGTAATTATCTCTTTGCTTCTTTTTTATACTTATTACCTTGTAAACAATCAGGGAGCAGGAAACCATACCTAATTTTTTTTCTGTAAATTTAAATTTCTCAAAAAGGGTAAGGTTACCCAATGGCTGTTCACTGAGTCATATTTATAATGTCTTATTAACTTCATTTTAGTGAGATTCCTTTTTTATTGTAGCATTGCCCTAAGTGTAATTCTTTAGCATTGAAAGCCTCTCATTACCGTAGACAGATCCCCAACAGATACATTGTCAAATGTTTACTGTTCTTGTTGAGTTGTTTCAGTTGTATATGATTCTCTATGATCCATCTGGAGTTTTCTTGAATATTCAAGAGTGGTTTGGTATTTCCTTCTCTGACTCATTTTACAAATGAGAAAAACGGAGGCAAGCATGTTTAAGTAACTTGTTCAGGGTCAATCAGCTAATAAGTATCTGAGATGGATTTGAATTTGTGAAGATGAATCTTCCTGACTCCAGACTCAATACTCTAGATTCCCTGAACCTCCTAGCTGCCCCATGGCAGAAGATGTTATTAGACAGTTCTCAAAGGAAGAAAAGTGATCTATCCACAAGCTGCAGAAATGGTTGAAATGACTAATCATGCTGTCAATCTTGTAAAATGTTTTGTGACCCCATGGACCAGACTGTCTATGGGATTTTCTTGGTAAGGATAATGGAATGATTTGCCATTTCCTTTTCCATTGGATTATGGCAAACAAAGGTTAAATGAGTTGTCAGTCAAAAATATCTGAGGTGGGATTTGAATTAGGGTCTTCCTTACTTCAGGCCCAGAAATCTATCCATTGAGTCACATAATGGCTTCTAACAATGAATTAAGTATAGTAAAAACAACTTCATTCTCATGAATATTATGAAAGATAAAAACAGTACATGGTGGGGACCATGCAAAGAGAGGAACAACATACATTAGTAGAGCTGTGAACTCTTCTGATCATTCTAGAAAATAATTTGAAATTATATTAAAATACCTACTAATCTTACTGTACCCTTTTGTCCAAGAAAACAACTTCTAGGTAAATATCATAAAGATGTATCTTAAAAATAATGACAATAATATATTATTTTTAAAAGCTAACTAGTCTATCTTATCATACCATTTGCATGCAGAACTTCTTCAGCAAGTCTCCCTTTTCTAAAACACAAATGAACAAAAAAAGTTTGCCTTGACTTTACCACAACTACAAGCTATTATCTCTTTGATTATTAATTTCCTGTAAAGAACAGTATGTGCAAACACTTTCAATCTGCTTTCCCTCTAAAGGATTCTTCTTTCTAATGGAATCAATAATGTCTTAATCCACAAAGGCAATGACCTTTCTTCCTCTCTATCCTTTCCTCTTATTCCCAGGCTTCTAGACTTCACTGTAGCATTTAGCACATGCCTACTTTTTTGATACTTTTTTACTACAGATAAAAAAATCAGCCCAGGAGACTTGAGAATAAAATTCTGAAAACACAAAGGATAATAATTTCAGTAAGGATTTAAAAATAGGATTTGTTTGAAGAGACCAATATAGATACAAATGTACCTCATCAAATACCTTAAATTTGAAAACGAAATGTACACAAGATGGAAGACAAGTTACAAAGTATTAATTTGAGAGGATGGCTCAGTACTATAAAAATAATATCAGAAATGCTAAAGTTCAGGAATTAGATGAAAAGAGAAGGAAAAAATTGTTCCTTATGTTATATTAGGAGAAAAAAAAGATCAAAGTGAAAAAGATAACTTTACCTGTAGTAGATAGAAAGATGATAAAAAAGAGTGAGAAAAATAGATCTAAAATTTTTTATTTTGCTTGTTTTCTTATAGAACAGCAGTCTTTTTGTCCCAGATAAGTAAGGAGATAGTAACAGAGCAATTAGCTTCCCTCGATATATTCAAGACACTGATTCAGATAAATTAGATCACTGGATCCTGAAAGAAGAGGAACATGTGATTGCTGAGTAATTATCAGCAATATTTGAAAGGTTATGAAAAATGGGAACAGTATCATAGTCATATTTTTTCAAAAATAGGAAGATAAGAAATACTAAATTACCAAAGTTAATTTTTCAGTTTTATTTCTATATCAATCAAATTATGAAAGAAATAGAAATAATAAAAAATCATGTGGAGAAATACAAAATATAGAATATCAGGGGAAGCAAAAATATTAGAAACCATGCCCATTCTTTCCAGGAATATTAAAATTAGTCTTACAGTTTAGCTCAGTTCCTACATAAGCATCAATGAAACATGGGACATAGGATATAAGTCCCACTATGTTCCTGTCTAAAGCTGGAACTTCATTACTCATTTGGGTTAGAACCTTCTCAGATTGTAATTATCTCTCCTGGGATAACCATAACATTTGTCATGCATTCCTAAAGCCCTGGACCCCTGGTGGAATAACAGAAGAATTATGATCTATTAATAATATGACAAAAAATGTTCTAACTTATTAATAAATAGGGAAAATGAAACCAAAACAACCCATTGATTTCATTTCATACTCAGAAAATTGACAAAAATGGAAAGGTAGTAATAGTCAACATTTGAAGGATTATAGGAGTATGGAAACATGCATGTATTGTTGGTTGAACTTTGGACCAATGAAACCATTTTGGAAGCAATTTGGAGTTATCCAAATAAAATGACTTTACTCTTTAAGGAGACTCCACACTTACATATACGCCATTTAAGATAAGAATTTTTCACATATAACAAAATATTTGTAGTGTAAATTTTTGTGTTCAGAAAGAACTGGAAGCAATTTTTTTCCAATTTGAGAAGAAATTATAATTCATAAATATGCAATTAAAAAACAAAGAATAAGATGAATACAGAAAACTGCCAAAAAACTTATATGAACCAATTTCTGTAAAGTAAGCAGAGTCAAGAAAACAATATGTCCAATGATTATAATATCAGTTGAAAGAGGTATCATCACAAAAGAATGTTCCAGAATTAAAAATAGCAGGCAGTACCTCACAGAAGAAATAGAAGACCTCTTCCCCATTTTTTAGCGATGAGAAGTTTACCAAATGCACAAAAATACAACGAAAATTTTTTAGCCAATATCAAATGATTCTGATTGTTATAACTTTATAACATAGTTTGAGGTCTAGAAGTATGATACTCCTTTTAAAACTACTATTTATTATTATTTTTGATAGTCTAGAACTGAGTTTTAAAAACTTTTGTACATTACATTATTTTTTGTTAAAGCCCATGTATTATCTATTGAAGTCTGTGACTCATTTATGAGAATATTGCTTTTTTATATTTGAAAGGAATTGTCAATTTCATTTAAATGTTAATTAAATGAACAGCATTTTTTTCATTCAAGTTCACAGATCCCTTAAAAATGTATTAACTGATCATTTTCTAGATCCTCTGTTCCTTCATTAATGCTTTATCTTGCTCTGTAAATTATCTCTTTAGTAATTTGAATTATAAACCATTAGATTTGTTAACCAAATTTGGTAGAATTGTCCTTTTTATCTTACTGACAAAGCTCAGCCTTGAGCACAGAATATTAATTCCCAAACTAAGTCATTCTTAAAATCTTTAAGGAAGATTTAAATCTATACAAATATTTTCTGTGTTTGGCAAATTCACTACCAAATATTTAGTAGTTATTTTTAATGTCAATTCCTTTGCTTTCTAAAGTTTGTTACTATAACATAGACATACTATTGGTTTTTGTTGGTATGCTTTGATGTTTGAAACTCTGATGAAATCAAAAATTGTCTCAATTAGTACATTTGCTTTTTCCCTAGGATTTCAAAATTAAATCTTCTTTTTCCAAGTTTTTATCTTATATTTTTATTTTAGCATTTCTAGCCATAGTATAGCTCTCTGAAAAATAAGCTTTATGTAGATTTTTCATTCCTGTTCTATTTTTAGGGCATAATATTATACTTTATCAAAAAGTGTTTTTTTCTTAGAGAAACGTTATTTTGTGGATTTTGTAAGTAATTATATTGATGATTGATTTCATGTTTAAACATATTTACATTTCTACTATAAATCCACCTTGTGATAATGACTTCTTGATTAGATGCACTCTGATAAGAATTTAATTTTAAATATTTTAATTAATCTATAATATATTTTTATTTGCTTTATCTTTCTCTTTATTAAGAATAAGAATTTTATCACAAAATATTTGCTTTACTTTTTGAAAACAATTTTTCTAGTGTTGGCATTGGTTACTCTTTAAAAGTTTGATTAAAAATGTATTTTTTTTCTTTTATAATACCTTTACATCCAATTATACTTACTTTTCTGAGGTTTATTTTTTCTATTTTTGATATTTTTTTAGTTTTGTATTTTTAAAGATAATCATGCATTTTGTTTGTAAATGAGTTTTGTTGTTATGAACCATGCATAATGGGTCTATATTCTTTGGATTTTTTTCTGTTTTTTTTTTTAATTGTGATTGTTGCTTTATTTAGTTTTCATTTTTTTTGCTATCTTTCTCTTAATCAGAATGGATAAAGGTTTATGTATTTGTCTTTGAAATAGCCAGGTATTTTTAAAAAGTACTAAGTTATTTTTAGCCTCTTACTGTTCAAGATTTCTTCTTTTGGGTCTTTTTTGTTTCTTCATTTTTGAGTGGGTATCATATTTTTAATGTAAGTAAATTCATTACTTCTTTCTTTTTTCTCTTTTGCTTATATACATTTTAGGAGCATAATTTGTTACTCTGAAGTATGTTTTATATAACTATATCTTGGAAATATGGATATGTTATCTCATCTCTATTATTGTCTTTCAAATGCAATTTATGTATAAGATAAGATCTGTGAGTGATTATTTAAGATTTTATTAACTATGTCTTCTTATTTTGTTTACAGTTTCTTAATTTACTTCCTTATTGCTTTATGACAAAAATATAATCTGCTTAATATTTTTATCTTTTTATATTTACTTGCACTATTTCTGTTTCTAATTACATGTTTGTTTGTTTTTTAAGTCCCATGTGGTTCTGAGAAATATGTATATTCTTTAGTGGTTTCATTCTGATCGTATGATAGTCATTGCATTTTTGTTTTTCCTTTATGACCTTAGACACACAGAAATTTGCAGCATAGAGATTTAATATTTATATTAGTTTGTTTTTTATGATTCCTTAAGTAAAATATAACTTCTTTCTTTGTTGACATTTATGTTGGGAACTTTTTACTTTTGTATTCTCTGTTAGCATGATTACAAATTATGCTTTCTGAATTTATATGATGCATAGTAGATTTTATTTTAGTTTTTCATTTATTTTATTTTATGTATCCTTGTTTTCTACTCATTGTTCTTGTAAGTAACCATATTATGAGATTTTGTTTCTAATCCAATTTGTCACTCTCTCAAGTTTTATTGGATTGTTTAATATATTCTTATTTAAATTGCTTAAAGTTAAATTTATGTTTTCTTTTCCTTCTATCTGTATTTCTTGCCCTTCCTCCATTCCATAGTTCATTTTTTTATTCCAACCTTATTTCCATAAGTATACTTGCAACCCCTCCCAACTTCCTCCCACTATTTCTCAACCATTCCCCAATTCTGGAATTTTATTTTACTTTTCCCTCCATTCCTTGCTTCCTTCTCTTGCTTTCCTTCCTTCCTTCCTTCCTTCCTTCCTTCCTTCCTTCCTTCCTTCCTTCCTTCCTTCCTTCCCTCCTTCTTCCTTTCTTCCATCTACCCTTTTTGCCTATTACTATTCCTTTTCCCCACTTCTCTTTCTTATCTTATTTAGTTTGAAATGTCCTCATATCTCCTCCTTCCAACATTTTCTTCCCTGTTACCCAAAAGGGCATTTTTTTAATTCTATATTTTTCATTAATTCTCTTCCGTTTCTGCCTATTCTGTATTTTTATTATTTTATTCATAGTCCTTATACCTATTTAATCTGCTTTAGTCTTGTTTTGCTAAACGTTCCAAAGTTCCATACCTGAGTATCCTTTTTTTTACCCATGTCATTTTTGATGTTGTGATTATGGTTGATGTTATTTTTGCCATTATTTTTGTAGGTATTATTACCCTCAACCTTTATTTTTTTTCATTTTTACTTCATTCTTAGAAGCAGCAATTAATTGGGGAAACGGGGGAATCTCTCACTTTGATGGACAGTTTGCTCAGGGCTAGACCACAAGACTTATTCTGACTCCTTCTAAATTCGATATTTTACTGTTCACTGTTTCTATCCATGCCTCAGGTAGATTCTGGGGAAAGAAGACTGTTTCCATATAAATTCCAGCATCTTCTCCTTGATGTTTGGTAGTGTCAGGGGTCATGCCTTCTGTCTAGTGACCTCAGTTCTTTAGCTATCTTACTCCTGAATCAGCATCTGCTTTTTTTCCCAAATTATTTAAGGATAATGAAGGTTTGATATTCCTGGCAGAGTATCTGCAGCCTTAGAGTTCTCCAACTTGGGATCTATGAGGCAAAGTAGAAAACCTCACTCCCACTGCCTTGATATGTATTTGTCCTCTTTTTTAAAGATATTTTTGACATATTCTATGTCTTCTGCATGTTATAATAGAATAAAGATGGAATAACAAGGTAGGGATGTGGGTTGACAGAGACTGCAGTAAAAGAGATAACCCTGAGCACAATGTTGGGGGTTAGGTTATAAGGAGTTTGTAAACTGGTGGTATGAAGTTTCTGAGTTCATTCATTATGATGTAGCATTCTCTACTGTTACTTCTTGTTTTCTTGACCTGTGAATTTGGTTATAATTGTTCTATATTTGCTGAATAATTATATCTTTGATTTGAAGGGAGAGCAGTTTGATAGATAGCAGAGACTGGGAAAATGTCTTGTACTCCATTATGTTGGTCATCATAACTGAAAGGTCAATCGTTTACATTTTGGTTAAGAAAATATAGACATAAAAAAGTATTCCTGAACTCAGATACAAGATCACCAATGATGAGGCCAGGCAGTTTTTCTTGCCTTTCTATGTCCTAAGTCAGCTGATATAATGAGAAAGGTCTTTCTCCTTGAAGAAATAGTACCAGAAGAATATTATTCTGGTGCAACCCTGTGGCAGTACAGTGGACAGAAAACTGAACTGGACTGATCATCAAGAATTCTACTAGCCAGAGGGATAACCACTTAAAAACTGCTACATGAAACAAAGCTCTAGGTATTCCAGACTAATTCCTACTTTAAGGTGTGCTAGCTATGAATATCCTACGAATGTATTGTTATACTTTTCTCTTAAGTAACAGAATATATCACAGTGCACTTTTTCTGAAATGGCTATAGCTTTGACAACAATCCCACAAGTACATGTGTCACTAAATATGTAAACTAATGAACCTCAAGTATACTTGGTACAGTTGATTTTGCAAATATATTATCACTGACCCAGAAAGGTCAATTAAAATTTTGTACTTTCCCCTAGATGAGTACACATCAATAGTTTCCACTAAATTATAATGGTGTCAAAACAATTCCTTGACTTAACCAAAACCATGAACTAACTTCTACAAATGTAATTGTAGAGAAGGGTAATTTTTGTGAATGCCCAAAGGTTATGCAGTGAAGGAAAAGAGCCAATAACCACATTTCCACTTCTGACATTTTTTAACTAAAGTATTCATTATTTTTCTCTGGAGAAAGTCAAGTCTCAACATTAAAATGATAGGATCAGGTGTTAAATTGGAAAAATAATAGCCTGAAGTTTATTTACTAAAAATAGTAATCTCACTAATGTAGTTTTGATATAAGAAATTATCTCTTAATTTCCTTTCTTTCATTCACTTAAAACTACTGATAATGCCCCAATGGAGAGTGGGGACTTTCATTTGGGGGTCACATTTTGTAAATTCCCTTCAAATGAAAATGGGGTTTCTTGTAGTTGAGAAAAAATATACTTCCAAAGAGAAGGATGCTTAAACTAGGTAACAGAATTTCATCAATATTTCTTCATTTCAATTATTTATTCAATTTCATTCTTTCTCCCAGAATTGACCATTAGAAGAAATCTATTCATTTTTTTCTAGAAAGTGATCATAGAACTAAATATGACACGTGTCACAGCATTAAGAAAAGCAACAATCTGACTTCCTTGAAAAGGTTAATATGGCACCAAAGACTTGTAGAAAAACCTAATGAAATATGGCAGTAAAAATGGTGAAAAATAATTAGAAAAAATATTTTATGAGATAATTGAATGTGAAAGCATTTCCTTCATGATCTTATTGCTATTGTTGCTCAGTCATTCCAGTTGTGATTGATTCTTCATTACCCCATTTGGGATTTTCTTGACAAAGATCCTGGAGTGCTTTGCCCTTTCATTTTCCAGATCATTTTGCAGATGAGCAACAAATAGGTTTCACTGACTTGTCCAGGGTTATACAGTGTGTGATGCTGAATTTGAATTCAGATCTTTCTGAATCAACATTGTACCAACTAAACAGTCCTAATTTCCTCATTATAGCTATATTTTATGTTTTTTCCTAAATTTTCATAGTACTGCATTGATTATGTTTATTGGCTAGATGTTACAATTTAAATAAAGAGGAATAATAGCAACAAATAATTGACTTATTGACATTTTTACCCTAGCCTATTAGGCCAAAGTGATAGGATATCCTCTGTTTCAGTGCTGGGAATATAAATAGTAAAACAGTTGAATTCTCCCTATCCTCAAGGAGTTCAGAATCTAATATATACAGATAAGAAAACAAAAAGCTTAAAGTAATAAAACATCATAGAGTGACTAATAATGCATACACAAAATCTTCTCAAATTGTATAGCATTTGATCAAAACTAACTAATACAAACTGGCAAGACAAAGTAGTAGAATAGTAGAAAGGATTTAAAGTCAAAGTAACTGGATTCAATGCAATTTATGCTACATCCTACCTATGTGACCTTGAACAAGTCATTCAGTCTTCAGTTTTCTTGTATGTACAACAATGGTGAACTAGCTGAATGGTAAACCTCTTTCCGATTCTCAATCTATGATCTGTAAGAAAACAAGTAGAGAGCATACTATTCTAATGGAATTTTCCAGATAATATCTGAAGCACAGCACACCTTAACAAAAATGAGAAAGAAAATAGATTCTTATTTCTACAAGTATTCCACCATTGAGCAGTGAGATGGACCAATGGATCGAGCATTGGCCATGGATAAAGGACAGGAATTTAAATCCAGCCTCAGACACTTGATTCTAACAAGTTATATTACTTTGACCAACGCGTTTATCCCTGATTACAGATTTGGACCCTGGACCCAGATGGCTCTGGAGGAGAAAGTGAAACTGGTGATTTAGAATGGCACCCCCACAAACAAATCCATTTCATGTGCTTGCCATTAGCATTAACTCCCTGCTTCCATGGTCTCCTTCAAGAAACGAGGACAAACATCATCATCATCACCATCATCACCACCAGCATCATCATCATCAGTCATCATCATCATCATACCATACCATTTCTAGTTCCTTTTGTCTCTTTCCTCTTATACTCAATTGCTGAATTCACTAAATATTAGACAATTTAAGGAAAAATAACATCATCTTTAGTGACCTCCCTTGGCCTGTGTGAAATAGGGCAACCTAGACAAAGTTTGAGCCCCAGTGATATTGATTTTTGTTGTTTGTTTATATTTTGTTTGCTATTTGTTTTTCCTCAGTGGAAAACGCATGCCCATCAATAGAGGGGAAAAAAAGAGGAAGGAAAAATGTAAGGAAACAAACATTTGGCAGCTGCTTACCAGTTAACTAATTCTATGCTAAGAGATTTACAAATATTATTTTATGTGATACTTACAAAAAAACCTCAGTTTTACAGTGGAGGAAATTGAGGCACATAGGGTTAAATGACTTGCTCAGTGTATGAAGCTAGATTTGAACCAATTCCAGGCCCAGCATCATATCCACTAAATCACTCAGTTTCCTCTAGAAGAGAAGAAAGAAAAAAAGTGAAGAAAAGAGTGGAGAAAAGATCTCCCACAGTGGACCTAAAAATCTTTCAAGGAGTATTGCATTAATGTACAAAAAATTTCTTAATGTGTCTTGATGGTTATATTTATGAAATATTGCATAGAAAAGATAACTTTAAAAACATAAGATAGGGGCAGCTAGGTGGTGTGGTAGATAGAGCACTGACCCTGGAGTCAGCAGGTTATGAATCCAAATCCAATCTCAGACATTTAATAATAGCCTAGCTATGTGACCTTGAGCAAGTCACTTAACTCCATTGCCTTAAATAAATAAAAAAAATAAAGAACATAAGATAAGATTACACTGTCATACTTTTCAAACAAAGAAGCAAATGTTCTTTATATGTAGTTAGAAGGACTCAGAAATGCTTGGTTCACAACATAAGTTCACAAATGATGATTCAGACTTGTACGTCTATGTTAGAATGTATAATTTAGAATTGTATAAACAAATTATATTTTATTATTATTATGCAACTAGAAGTTATCTAGGTAATTACATTCTATATGAAATGATAGTAGAATTTTGCACATTTTTATTTTCTTTGAAATTCATCACTTTTAAGATGTATTTCAAAAATAATCAACAAATGATATAACGGAGAAAGAGAGAAATATATATATACATATATATATATATATATATATATATAATTTCAGATCATTAGTACTTCATAATTTGTAATGTTCTCTCCACCCCACAATCCAATTGACTCTGAATGGAGACCTTTGGTACACAGTTTACTTCCCAGTTTCATTTCCCTTTCTATCTTCAAACAGAAGGTCAGTCATCCTATTTGGCTTGCTGTGTTGACACTTTTAAGGAGGACTCCATAAAAATGAATTGTATGTAACAAAACCACTAAAACACAAAAGGAAAAGAGAGACTTTTTTAGAGGAAAGAATTATAGAATCAGCTATGGTTTCATAAGTGTAAATGCTTTTCCAGCCACCCCCTGCACTACACCAAAAGGAACAGTCCTCTTCATTTGTTTAATTAATGAAGAATTCCTATGCAAGGTATTTCAGAGTTAAATCCAACCATAAAGATCATCTAGTTCAACTTCCTCAATTTACTAACAATGAAAAAGAATCTTTAAAAAATTGAATAAAGTTAATCTATTTAATTTCTCTTTTATGGCATACATTGACATTACTCTGTTGGATAATTATCCTGGTTAAGATAGGTTAAAGAAGGAGTGGCTAGGTGGCACAGTGGATAGAGCACCGGCCTTGGACTCAGGAGTACCTGGGTTCAAATCAGACCTCAGACACTTATAATTACCTAGCCATGTGGCCTTGGGCAAGCCACTTAACCCCATTGCCTTGCAAAATCTAAAAAAAAAAAAAAAAAAAACAGATAGGTTAAAGAAATGATCTCTTAAATACCTTAAATAGATGAAAAATGAATAATGTAATATGATGAAGTATAGGTGTTTATATGACTTCCCTGAGGAAGAAAAGACACAAGCACAGAAGATAAGTCTTGACAATGGAACTGTTCATTAGTTTTGTTTAGGTCCTGGATTTTTAAGAATGACAGAGTCAATAGTTAGAGAAATTCATTCCCTGCTTGCTCTGAGAGAACAGAACAGAGCCAGGTGATTCTTTGAGATTATCTATAATCTTATTAGTTTTCAGTGTTGTTACTTGATTAATTTGGTTCAGTTTCATTATTCAACATTAAATACTACAATATGCTTAAAAATACTTCACAAAAATAATGGAGCTTGTTTAAGAAGTATTACATTTATTTCTTTTTATTCTCAGGATGTAGAAGAACTAGGAGAAAATGATAGAAGATGAAGTAAAGTTGGTCTAGACAGCTGGTGGGTGTAGTGGAAAGAGTGCTGGTACTGGCATCAGGAAGATCTGAATTCAAATCTGACCTCAGATCTGCGTCCCTAAGCAAGTCATTTAATCCTGTTTGCCTCAGTTTCCTTATATGTAAAATGAGGTAGAGTTCACAATGAGTTAAGATACAACTGAAACAAGTGAACAACAACAAAAGAAAAACTCTAAAACTTAGCTCTCTCCCAAAATGGAATGGAGGCAGTGAGTTCCCATTTGCTTACTAATGGTTGTCAAATATAAGCTTGATGCTATCTCTTGGGAATATTATAGCAAGTATTTTTCTTCAGGTTCAAGTTGTCCTAGTTGGTCTCTGAGGTTGCTTCTAAATCTGAGCTTCTGTGATTTGATGACTGCATGTTACAAATTAAAAATCTGATCATAATTACAGTTATATGGACACAGAGGAAAAATCAAAGAATTATAGTGGGACCTTATTTTTGTTTGTTGTATTTTTTTCTCCTAGATCTGTCACTTTGTATCTTTTGTCAAGTCATTTCAATATCCCATGAGACTCAGTTTCAACTTCTATAAAACAAAGAGAATAGACTCATCCATCTCTTAGGTCCATTTCTTTCTCTAAAAATGGATAAAAATGCACTTATTAAATATGTTCATTCTTTGTATCTATTTCTGCCTTCTGAGAAAAAAAATTACAAATGTAATTTCCACATGACAGTCCTCCAAATACTTAAATATTATTAATATATACCTCTGAAATCTTCTCTTCAAATTATAAAAAAATCTCTTCAACCAGTTTCTTTTAATCTCATATGATGATGTGATTTTTGAGAACCTTTATAGTTATCATGCTCTGTTCTATGTCACACAAAAAAAAAGAAAAGCAAAGAAAAGCTCAAAAAGCTTTATATTTCAATGTGGGCAGACAAAATATATAGAGGAGTGATTGCTAGCAAGAAATATTACAGTTTAGAAAGTCATAGGAATGGTGAGTAGAGTGATAACACTCTTTCCCTTATTAATAAGTTATTGTATTTCCAGAACTGAAAAGCAGGTAAGAGTTATGATGGGAAGAAGGAATATACACCTGGGAGAAGTTGGCCAAAAAGAAACATGACTAGAATTGGTCTGGCTATAGTGGTCCACATGCAGCACTTATCAGTCAGGAGAGTGAAGATCACAGAGTAGGAGAATAAAGAAGAAAAGCTCTCTATACACGTAAATAATTCTGTAACCTGTTGTTTATGATGATGATGATCTTGTTGTTTATCCTTCATTCTAGAAGAAGGCCATGGCATCAGGGAGGTGATGCAATGACATATAAGTGAGTTGGATTAAATGAGAGGCATTGTCTTGTACTTTCTCCTCCAGACCCACATGTGTTCAGTGGTCAGATATGAACCAGGACAACTGGAGATGACTCTGGTTGTAGTGAGATACCTTTTTTAAAAAAGCTAGTTCTTACCCAGGTTATACTTTGAATGAGGCAACACCTGTCCAGTCATTAAGGCTAGGTAAGAGATAGATGAGGCAAATAGGCCAAGAATGACCACTTCCAAAAATAGGAAGGAAAAAAAATGTTGAGAGTGATTAAAGTAGATGGGGGGGGACAAGGAGTCTCTTGTGCATAGTTCAAAAAAAATCAATCTGACAGGGGAAAACTCATTTTTGGCCAATCAAGGAATGCCAGAATGATTTGGGGCCTGTAAACACCAAGAAATTTTATTAGACTTTTGGGCAGGGTACCCACAAGTATGAGAGGAAAGAAAGAGAAGGAAAAAGAACAGAAGAAATGAAGGAAGGAAGGAAGGAAGGAAGGAAGGAAGGAAGGAAGGAAGGAAGGAAGGAAGGAAGGAAGGAAGGAAGGAAGGAAGGAGGAAAATAAAGAGGATCTGGGTCACTCACAGAGGCTGTTCTTTCTCCTCTGTTATCGAAGAAGACCATGACATGCAAGTAAACTGTATTTAAGAAAAGAAAGCTATCACTGGATATTTTCATAACTGGGAAAAAGTTCAAAGAAGACATTGAAGATGAACTGAATCTTGAAATACAGATAAAATTCAGAAATATGGAGGAGAGAAGGAAACACCTTTACGATTGGGTCTTAAAAGAAAAAAAACAAATATCAATGGTGGGATGGAGAGAAAAAATAGCCTGGACTGAGTCATAAAATTAGAGCAAAGTTATTAGAGATGTTTGGATCGATATGTAATGTGAGGATGAACTGCCAAACTAATGGTACATTTACTTGAAACTGAATTTATTAGTACATTTCATAACTATTTCCATCATAGATTTTAATACACTATATTTTCAGAGTCAAACTGATGTTTTTCTATTAAAACCTTATATAACAATAAAAAAGTTTGCTTATTACCTACATTGTCTCAAGAGATGTTGTGGCTGCTTTATCTGTATCTGTGTACAAAGTTTAATCCAAAAGATGTTTATGGAGTCAGGAAGGGTAGAGTTTACAGTGAACAGCAATACTTTGGACCATTCCTGACTACAGAGAGATCAAGGGGGACTTTGGTGAATGAAAAGATTGTGATAGAGAGAGAGTGGCAAATGAGTACCTATTGTCTGAAGAAAAGGACTAGATTGAAACATTGAGGGAGATGATGAGGTCATGACACAATCTCTGATAAGCCATTTTGACTCAAAATAGAATGAAATCAACAGGTTAATAGCTCCTGCCCAGTATGAGTATTTACAGTTCTGTTTCAATAAGTACCAAAGAAATGGATTTCACACACACACACACACACACACACACACACACACACACACACACATCTACAATCTGAATGAAAGTCCTGACTTGTGAAGACATTGTCCCTGGAGAGAAACAAGTGACCAAAATCATTATATTGATATTATATTACAAATACAGTTCCTGAGAAGAACATGACTGAACTTTTAGGAACAAAAGTAAGAGTCACTTAACCCCATTGCTTCACAAAAACCAAAAAAAAAAAAAAAAAAAGATTCTGTCTGTAAACAAACTCAATGTGATTTGTGAAAAAAAAAAGAAAGTATGAAATAAAAGGAACCTGTGGATGAGGTGCAGGGGTAAAAAGAGATAGGCAAGACTAAAACTCTCTTGGTAATACAACACAATCTTAAAAGCATGATAAGAAAATTCAAAACTTAAAAGAAGTATAAAATAATTAAAATGTTTCTAGACAAAATTTGAAATTCTTCAATTATTTAAGACCCTTTTAGAAGAATTAATATTTAATGAATTAATATTAATGCTACATCATTAAAAAATACATAGGTATATCAATTAACTTTAGCCTAGAGACAGCCTTGAGGAAAAAGAAAAACGAGCTGAAATTTGAAGAAACATTTTAGAACCCAGTTATCGTGGGCCTAGAGAGTTCTTACAAAGTCTTTTGATTCTGTCTTCACCTATGAAGCACCAAAGCATAATTTATTTTATAATTCTGTTTTTTTTTCCCTAGCCTTTGAAGCAGAATATTCTGCAAAACCTCTAAAATACTTGTAGGAACTTTACTTAGCTATGTAGCTTTGGGGAATCATACTGATAAACTTTGTTTTAGGTATGCTGATCAGAAACCAAAGGGGTTTTTTCCCCTATGTTAGCTCTAAAATCAAGAAATGAAATTTTTTTGAATACCATCTTTATTTTTTCATCCATATGCATATGCATATTTTTAAATTACAAAATTTCCTTCCACCCTCCCTTCCCAACCCTCTTCTCTCAGTAGTGAAGAGTCAGGTTAGCATTGTACATACATATTTTTGATAAACATGTTTACAGATTAGTCATTTCAGTGCAAGGAATTAGGATTAAGGAAAAGAGAAACAAAAGAGGTAGTTTTTATAAAGTGTTCATCAGATTCTGAAGGGTTGGTTTTTGTTTGTCTGTTTGTTTTTCTTCCTCTGGATGGGGATAATAACATCATCCAGAGCCAGTTCAATTGCCCTAGTTCTGAAGTGCTGAGAGGAGCTGCTTTCATCAAGGTTGTTCATCTCACAATGTTATTGTCAATGTGAACCTTGTTCTCTTGGTTCTGCTCTATCACTCAGCATTCCATGCTTCTCTGGAATCTAACCATTTATGGTTTCTTATAGAACAATAATATTCCATAGTATTCATGAGGATTTCTTGTTTAGCCATTCCCCAATTGATGGGCATCTCCTCAAATTCTAACTCTGACACTACAAAAAGAACTACTATGTGGGATTTTCCCCATTTTTTAATGTTTTTTTTTTCTGGATATAGGTCTAGAATTGGAATTGATAGTCAAAGTGTATGAACAGTTTTATTGTTCTTTGGGCATAATTCTATATTGTGAGACTGAATTTGAACCAGGCCAATCATGTGTTTGTTATAAGACTTGTTTACTTGCTTTATTGTTTTGTTTTGGTTTTTGCAAGGCAATGGGGTTAAATGGCTTTCCCAAGGCCACAGGGCTAGACACTTATTAAGTGTCTGAGGCCAGATTTGAACTCAGGTACTCCTGACTCCAAAGCCAGTACTCTATCCACTGTGCCACCTAGCCACCCCTACTTGCTTTATTATTAATAGGTATTCCATATAGTACTCCTATAACCATTTAATTTTTCACTTATTTTATGAATACATTATTACCAAACTCCACCTTAGTGTTTAGAAATTTTGGTGAATCCTCACTGATCCTTTGACCAATCAATATAGATCAACCAGCTTTATAAAGTACTCAGCCCCTCCATTCTTTCTCTTTGACTAGTAACATATCTCATTTTTTCATACTACTCTTCAAAACTATTTCATCTAACATTATATTTTTAAATAAATCAATAATATGATACAAGTTATGGCTGTGCACTAGCCTTAGCAAATAATCTTTTAAAAAACACTTGTAATGAGATCACCCTATGTTTAAGTTTATGCCATTGAAAATCAAGGAATAATGTAGAAATTGTTGATGATAAAAGTTATAATTTTCACTGTAGTAATACTTGCTAAATATAGGTATATTTACTTTCATGATGGTTTCCCATTTTGATAGAAAAATTAAAGAAATGTCAAATATTTCTTGTCATTTTTATATAGTTTAAAGGAGAGAAAAAAATGTGTCATTTCCAAATACCCTATTAGAGCTATTTGCCTAATATGCTTACTTTCTTTTTATATTGAATTAACAAAAGAATGCTTTCCTGATATGCTGTAGTGCCTTAACTGTCCTCAGACAATTGCTTGTTTTTTCTGAGTTTTATTATTTTTTCCTTCATTATAGACTAGGGAGTCAACATGATGACTGAAAGACAGTATTTATTATTATTATTATTATTATTATTATTATTATTATTATTATTATTATGCTACTATGTAAGCCCTGTGTGAACCTTTCAATGAAAGAAAATGTCTTGTCACTATGGAATGTTTAAAAGTTCTTACTGGTATTATATTTCTTACCAAATAAATGAGAAAATAGAAAATTTGATGAGATTGTATAAAAAAATGTAAATGCTATAGATGCTAAACAAATTTATTTGGTTCTATTGACAATAACTTTTAACTTTTAAATAAAATTGGGAAAAGTTACATGAAAATATAAATATGCAAGTAATATGATACAATACATTAATAAACTTCAAAGAAAGAATCTTATGATGATGTCTTTTCTTGTATAGTTGATCTAGAGTTACTTTTGTGGTATATCACAACTAAAGCCAACCCCTCATCTAAGATACTGTTGCCCCATGATGGTAGTCATCACCTGGAAAAGTAAAAGCAAGAATATTAGAAGTATTCTTTAAATCTGTAGAATTTTTATTTCTCTATAATCATACTCTCAAACCTCTCCACCCACACTCTTTAAAAATGTTTTTGCTTCCTTATCAAAAGTTTCACATGAGAAAATTTTAAAATTCAATATTTGAGTAGAAAATTATTTTATATGCATGATTATTGCAAAAAGAATGGTGTAATACATAATAGAATATTAAACAATTTTAAAAGTACTTATTGCCCAGACTATGAGATAGATTCTATATAATAAATACACTGAGTTGAATCTTTCCCTAGGACTGAGAGTATAGAAGAAAAATGAGTAGGTTCCAGAATTGATCAAGCAAGAACATGTTGAACTACAAAGTAGAATCACATGCCCACCCATCCAGCACATATTTCTAACTTAAATAATCTTTCTTAAATATTATTTGGTCATTAATCTTAGAAGACTATAAACTTCAAGGAATCAAAACTGCAGATTACCCATAAAAGAAACTGAAGGGCAGTACCATGGACTTAAATAGTTCATAGTTTATTTTCTGTTATATATGGGAGATGTATTCTAAGGGAATTCATTGAAGGAATGTATGATAAAGAAAAGAGGAAGACCAGTCATATGTTGAGAGGAGGGAGAGCAGAAGAAAAGACAGAGAGCTCAGATCAGCTGCCATTTAGATTTAAAACATATATGTATATGTATATGTATGTTTATAAATATGCATATAAAGTATTATATTTCCTTTTCCCCCAAGTCCACATCAAAACAATTTTAACACTCATTTATTTAAAACTTTGAATTCCAAATATTCTATTTTTCATCTCTTTTGGGCAATAGACCAGTAAAAGCATTGCTAGTTTTTATAGACCTTTAAACATAGTTCCAAATTTTAATCAGTTCACAACTCCACATGCAATGCATTAATGTCTCCTTTTTCCCACATCCCCTCTAAAATGTGTTGTTTTCCTCTTCTGTCTTATTAGGCAATATAAAGGTATGAGGTAGTACTTCAGAATTGTTTTATCTGCATTTCTTCAAGATAGAATTTTTTTTTTTACATGGCTATCTTCAATTGTTCAATGGAAAACTTCATATCTTTTGGTCATTTGTCAAAAGAAGAATGACTCTTTTTTATAAATTTCACTGTTTTCTATGGTTTGAAAAATGAGGGCTTTTATTAAGAGTTGTTATTGTTAATTGTATTCACTCCATTTTATTCTCCCCATTTACTGTCTTCTTTCACAAGGGTTTCGATTCTGACTACACCCTCCTCTGATCTATTATCCCCCCCCTCAATTATCCCCCATTCTCTTACTCCCTTCCCCTCCTATTTTCCTGTCGAATAAGATAGATTTATATTCCTAATTGAGTGTGTAAATTATTCCCTCTTTGAGTCAATTTGATGAGACAAGGTTCACTCAAATCTGCTTTACTTACCCTTTTTCTACTTCACTATAAGAACTTTTCTAGGCTCTTTTATGTGAGATAATTTGCCTCATTTTCCTCTCCCTTTCCCTTTCTCCCAGAGTTTTCCTTTCTTATCATTTCATTTTATATTTTTGGTATCATCCTTTCATATTCAACTCACTGTCTATGTTTACTCCTAACTGTGCTAATGATGAGAGAATTCTTATAAGTTACCAGTATCATCTACTCATGTAGAAATCTAAACGACTTGACCTAATTAAGCCCTATATAATTTCCCTTTCCTTTTAAACTTTTTATGTTTTTATTGTGTCTTGTGTTTAAGAGTCAATATTCTGTTCATGTCTGACATTTTTATCAGAAAATCTGAAATCCTCTTTTCATTGAATGCCTTTAATTTTACTGGGTAGTTAAATCTTGGTTGTTATCCATGCTTTTTTGTCTTCCAAGATATCATATTCCAAGCTCTATGATCCTTAAATGTGAAAGATGCTAAATCTTGTGTTATCCTGATTGTGGTTCCACAATGCCTTAAATGATTTTTTCTGCTTCCTTGCCATATTCTGGGAATTCTGGAATATGGCTATACTATTTCTGGGAATTTTCATTTTGGAATCTCTCAAGAAGTGATCAGTGGATTCTTTCAATTTGTATTTTATCCTCTGACACTAGAATATCAGGGAAGTTTTCCTTGATAATTTCTTGGAAAAAGATGTCTAGGCTCTTGTTTTTAATCATGACCTTCAAGCAGTCCAATAATTTAAATTATCTCTTCTGGATCTATTTTCCAGGCTAATTCTTTTTCCAATGAAATATTTCACGTTTTTTTTCATTCTTTTGGTTTTGTTTTATTGCTTCTTGATCTCTTATAAAGCTTCCTATTTGCTCAATTCTAGTTTTAAATAGTTATTTTTGTTCAGTGAGCTTTAATACCTCCTTTTCCATTTAATCAGTTCTACTTTTTAAGATTTTTTTTCTCCTCATTGGCTTTGGTTACTTCTTTAACCATTTAGTCTAGTCTGTTTTTTAAGGTGCTATCTTCTTCAATATTTTTGTGTTTCTTTGAACAAGCTGTTGCCCCTTTTATCATCATTTTCTTGCATACTTTTCATTTATCTTTCAAATTTTTCTTCTACCTCTATTAATTTTCAAAATCCTTTTTGAACTCTTCTGTACCCTAAGATCAATTCATATTTCTCTTGCAATTTTGGATGTAAGAACTTTATCTTCACAATATTCTTCTGAGTGTGTATTTGACACCATAGTAACTTTTATGGTTAAATTTTTTTCCCCTGTCGTTTGCTCATTTTCCCAGTCTACTTGATTTTAATTCTTTTTAAAATAGGACTCTTCTTCTAGAGCTTAGGGTGTACTATTCCAAGCTTCAGGGATTTTATGCCAGTTATTTTCAGAGATACATTTAGAAAACTGGAAGTTTTCAGTTGTTCCAAGGTGATATGATCTAAGGAAAGGGGTTTATTGCTCTCCTAGCCTCTGATCTGATCTGTTAGTGAACACAAACTCTTTTCTTCCCAGGACCTATGAGGAGGCTCCCTGCTCCATTGTGGCCCAAAGTCTTGTTGTGTGAGAATTCCTCACCTTGAAAATTCCACCTTAGTACTCTGACCTGAATCCAAGTATGGCCAAAGCAATAGAGTACTGCCTCAGTGCTAGGAAAGAGACCCCTGTAATCTCCTTTGCTCAGTTGTTCAATTCTCTTATGGACTGAATAGCAACTGTTGCTGCCACTGATTCAGTTACCTATGGACTGCTCTTGGTTTGCTAGATCCAAGTTATCTGCATGCTGGCATGGACTTGCACTGGCTGTGCTCCTCTTTCACTCTGATAGACGTTTTTTGCTAACCTTCTAAGCTTCTTGAGCTAGAAAACTGCTTTGCTCCAATTTTGGAGGGATCTGCCTCTCTAAAATTTATTTAGAGGCATTATATAAAGTTATTTAGAGGAGTCTAAGGGAGAACTTGGGTTAAATCCCTGCCTTTACTCTATCATCTTGACTCTGCCTCTCCTCTAGGTTTTTTTAGAAAAGTTTTTCTCTAGACCAGGTGTGGCCGAAAGAGAAGTCATGCAACACCCTGTGCAGCAATGGTATCAGTTCAAGGATAAGCAGTGAGCTGGAGAGCAATAGGTCAACAGACAAGGAGGCTTAGATGGGGTGTACTCCAAGTTGAACAGGAGAAATAAAGCATTTCCCCCCTCAGTTTTGATCTTACAATCTTCTCAATTCTGTCTGAAGAAAACAAGATAGGGTAAGAGGAGAGACACTCAAAGATTTAAATGGAAGTGTAACTAATGTTTTGGGAATGGGCATGATTCAAGAGGTGTCCTTAACATATCTACTGAAATTCTCAAGTATAGGGACAGAGAGGAAGATGGATTCAGGACTCTTGAAACAGAGGTTTAAAATAAGAAAGAAATGGATTCATATACCACTTCAGAAATTTGTCTAGTGACCTTATGCAAATTAATCTTTCTCAACATCAATTCCCTTATTTACAAAATGAGCTTTTATTTAACATAGGTGAAGTTCTAATGAGATAACATATGCAAATCTTTTTGCATATCTTAAGATGTTTATAAATGAAATTTTACATAACAATGATGAGGTGATATTTAGTTAGATGAGGAGAGGTCCAAAGGATAAACTGCTGAATGATGGCACTAGAGACATAGAGTCTATGGTTTGCATTAAGGAACCAGGAATATATATCTTCTTCATAGTCTGGTGCATTACGGGTTGTGTAAGGTGAGCAATATGAGAGAGAAATAAGATGCATATAGCAATGGAAAGAGAAGCAGAGATGCAGAGCCTTGTAGGGAGAGCCAGATTTTCATAATTACAAGAAGACAGAAGCAAAGGATGAAGAGGCATAAGACAAAGGAAATTTTATTAATAATTGCACAGATTTCCATAGAGTCCAATAAAAAAGGCAGATAAAACAATCTGAGTATTCTGAAGGTGAAGAGGTGAGTTAAAAGACAGTAAGTGACTGTTATGTTAACAGAGAAATGAGCTCTTGCCTAGATAACAAAAATGTCTGAATAAAAGGAATTCAGAGGGGAAAGGAGTTTCTCACCTTCCACCAAAGGAATTTGCTTCAGATGCCAGAATCTTTAGATATGGTTGTAAATGTATCTCTCCCAGTAGACTATAAGCAATTTAAGATGATTTAATTATCATCTTTCCATTTAACCCTTAAATCCTGGGGCACTCTCTATGTATCTATGTAGTGCCTTACATATTCAAGGTTCTTAAAATATTACCTTCACTGGATTGGGAGAGTGGAAGTATAGACCTGAATTAAGACTTAGGTAATACTGAAAAAAAAAAAGTCTTAGGTATCCTAAAGGTAGCATGTACCTATTGAGTTGTTTGGAAACAAGAAAGTGGGGTTTCTTAGCAGAGAATAAAATTCTCCCACTTTGAACGGTTGTCTAATAAATAAAGAGGAAATGATAGAGTAAAAAAGAAATGATAGAGTAAAAAAGAAAAAGGAGAGGGAGAACTTAAAGAATTAAATATTCTTCATGCCAGGCTAACTTGAAAAAAAGTTCCTTACCAGGAAACACAAAATATATTATTTTTTATTTGAGTTAACTAAGGTGAAAGGTAGGAAATCTATTTTTCTGGTGACAATCGCTTTTGCTTGCTCTTTTGCTGACAAGGCTAAAAAAATAAAAACAAGGAAACAAACCAACCAGGTTTCAGATTGCTAAATGATTAACTTGGCAAAAGAAGAAGCTGCTGACACACTAATAAGAAGAGATTTATTTGAAAAGGATCCTTTTTGCCTCTGCAGAGGATTATGTAACTTTGTGCTACATTTTTTTTTCTAAAATAGATTTGTTAACTCTGAAATAGCTCAGAAGATTTGAAGCTTTTAAAAGCCCTGATAATTATGCAAGGAAGATGTGTAATGCAACATTTTTATCTCCTTCTCACTTGCTTTTCTATAGGATATCCACTCATATTACACAGCTGTTCACTTCCAAATCTATATAAATATAAATCTTTTATACACTGAACTTCATATTCATGTTAACTATTTGTCTATATATATAATATATATATATATATGTATATATATATATATCCAACTACCTCTCTTTCAAGATAATATATCTCTGAGCACCCCTCATTTATTTACATTAAGAATTGTTTGTTTTCTTTTTTGAGAATTTATGCAAATATTTCAAAATCTTTTAATCCTAAAAGGTTCAAGTTCACAAGTTGATATCTCATTTTAGGATTTATCATTTTCCTTTGTCTCCCACTTTGTCCCTTCCAAAAACATTTATTGTATTAAATGTAGCCAAGATGCATGGATGAGGTTGTTTTATACCCAAGGAAGAAAAAAGACAATTCCTCAATAGTTACTGATATGGGAGTATATGCACTGATTTCTCTATCCCAATAATATTATTTTTGTCATATTTGGTCATCTATTTTCTCATTTGGGGCAATTGGTAGTTGTCACAAAAGTCTTATTTGTTATTGATGAAAATGTTCCATCACACACACATACACACACACACACACACAAACACTCTTATAAACACATACACACATGTTCAGGACATTATATACAACAAAAATTACTGTGCCTAATAAACCATGGAAAAAAATATTTGACTAGCCTTAGGAATACAAGATGGTCTCTTATCTTGCAGGGCAAAGGAGGAATCAAATCACTGAAGATGTAAGAAAAAGAACAAAACAGAATTTGAAAAAACATTTTTTAAATGTATAGCAAAGTAATGCATTTGAGCATAATGTGTAGTCATGTATATTGCTTTTTTGTCTAAACAGTTGTGATTTAAAAAAAGAACACATTGACACTCTTCAATGATTTATGATTTCATCCATATTAGTAATCACTCTCTCTAAGTGATAATCACCACTCAATTATTCCTTTGCATCTTGATAGACTTTTTGTCTGTATAGCTGTATTGTCCCATCTCAGAAAATATTCACACAACATTTTGGGATCTTCCCTGGAAACTTTCGGTATTCGGCAGCTCTACGTTTTTTTCACCAAGGTCTAAGAACTTTTATACAAATGAATATAGTTTTCTGGATAATATGCCTTCTTTGTAGAGTATTATTTTCTTGCATGAATAGTCATGCCAAATTCTTCTAGATTACTATATATCTCACTTATGAGACTCTACCATGTACCAGAGAAGAATGCAATCATCATAAAACTTGGGAAAAAGAGTATCTGAAGGTAAGGATTCCTTTTTTTTCACCAGTACTTTGTAGTAAACATCTTCTATAAAAGTGAGAATATGACTTCTTTTCATGTCTCACTTAATATTCAGTCAAGAAGAAACTATGATGAAGTTATGTCCTCAACAAATAGTAACCTTGGAAATAATGTGAAAACATTTGACCTGACAAATCTAAGGAATTCTTTCTCAGGAACCCAGTTGGAATTGAGACTTTCTCTAAAACAAAAACAGTAATAAAAATAATACTTAGTAATTTTAATATACAACTTAATTAAGGATTAATAAGACCTTGATTGAGGTATTCTTTAAAAACAATTTTGTCCTACTACACCTCTCTCTCTCTCTCTCTCTCTCTCTCTCTATGTGTATATATATATATATATATATTTATATATATATATATATTCACAAATATGCATGGATATAAGTACACATATACATATGTACATACATATCAACAGCAAAAGCCTGTCTCTCTTCTAATCATACTTTTGTTAAATATGTCCTTGATATCATCTGAAGATTATTCTCACAGACCTAAAATTGGCATAGGAGTTAATAGAAATTTTGCTTATTGTGTTTTTTTTAGAAATAATGAGGTACCTATTTCTTTTTTTTATTTTATAAAACACTCATCTTTTTGCAAGTTTTAGTTTTTTAATATAGGTTATACATGTATAGTCATGTTTGACATATTTCCATATTTCCAGGTTATTAAAGAAGAATTAGAAGTAAGGGGGAAAAACCATGAGAAAGAAAGTTAAAATATAAATGAAGTTGAAAAAGTGAACATAGTATATATTGCTCTTTATTCAAACTCATTTGCTTTTATCCCTTCTGGATGTGGATGCCGTTTTCCATAACAGGTTTTTCAGAATTATTTAGGTATCCATTTCATCAAGATTTTGTGCATTACAATTGTCCTAATACCTTGAGAATTGCTCTCTCAATGACTTCAACATGATGCTACATCCAGCAAGACCTCCTTTAAAAATTCTTGGTCTTGGGGCGGCTAGGTGACGCAGTGGATAGAGCACCAGCCCTGGAGTCAGGAGTAGCTGAGTTCAAATTCGGCCTCAGACACTTAATAATTATTTAGCTGTGTGGCCTTGGGCAAGCCACTTAACCCCATTGTCTTGCAAAAAAAAAAAATTCTTGGTCTAACCTAGATAATTTTTCACATCTTTTTTTCCCTTTAGTCTCATTTTTACTTCCACATGCAACACTTCATACAATGCATACCACTACTGATGGAAAGAAAAATCTCTTATCCAAATCATAATTTATCTATTACATTTTTTCATCAGGTCACTGGGTTTTTTTTCCCAAATAAATCCTTAAATACTCTTTGGATGATTTGGCATAATTAGGTTTTTCAAAACACTTACTTTAAGCCTGTTTTTACACCACTGCCTCTCAATGTTTTGTAATATGATAATGCTCCTAAACATCTTCTATTCTCCTTCAAAACATTTTATGAAATAGCATACTTTATAACTGGCATTATAGCTGTGTTATATAGGTGTTAAACTGGATTTCATGGCTTTCAGATTGTACTTACTGAGAAAAGAAGTTAGTACAATCCTTTGATCTTCTCCTGGGGGTGGGGGGTTATAAGATGAAATTTATTCAGAAATGGTGAAAATCTGTGTGGATATCTATTCTTTTATCCATTGAATAATTTTGGTATCAAGAGCTTTTTTTATTCTAGGTTTTTGCAAGGTAATGGGGTAAAGTGGCTTGCCCAAGGCCACACAGCTAGGTAATTATTAAGTGTCCTGACTTCAGGGCCAGTACTCTATCTACTGTGCAACCTAGCCACCCCCAAGAGCTTATTTAAATTATGTAAGTTGTAGTTCTGTTAATTACCTTAATACTCCACAAATATATCTATATACATAATACATGTGTGCATAATTTATTTTCATTTGGTAATGATTTGTTTTCATTGCTTTAAACAGTGTCTTTTTATAGATAAATAGCTGGTTTTTAAAATGGGTCCAATTTTGGTAAATAATTGTTTTCTGTCCGAAAATAATTTATTTATTTATTAATATTATTTGATACTTGCTTTAAAAAATAACATATCACTAATTGCATTAAATTCAAAACAAAGATGATATGAAGTATAATCCATGGTTTACCATGCTACTGATATACTTTTCTTTATAGTAAAATTCAAAAATAAAGTAAAAAATCCCAGTTTGATATCATCAATCCACGAACCATCCTTGCTAGCATAGTCTTTTGGTTCTTTCTGAAGTTAGATGCCTTCTATTTTGTCTTAATTATTAAAATAGTGCTCTTGAAAGATGGAATATTATGTCATTCTCCAAGTAGTATATTCAATCAACACTTTTCAACTGACTGATAGGCAAAAGGTAAAAAGCAAAAAATAATTCTTTTAAGGGTTATATATATATATATATATATATATATATATATATATATATATATATATATTATCCGAATTATATTGTCAAGTCTCAAATGGAAAAAAGGACACTTATTGATATTACTTTAGTTGAACTGCTCATTTTTTTTCAGTCTCATATGCTTCCCTTCAGCCAAAGCTTCAAGGAAAGCATGTGACTAAACATTTACCTAGTGGATAAGTAATTCAATCACTATACTCAACTCCCAAGAAAGAAGGAGGGGAAAAAAGCAGAAAATAACACAGAGTTAGTTAATAGCAATCGAAAATGGACATAAACCTTTTCCCATCTTTCCTCCATGCTTCCCCCTCCCTTGTCAGGTCCCTTCCTTTGTCCTGCTATTAAATGAAATGTAAAGGTCTGTAAGGACAGTGAATCCTTTGAGTTCTCTTGTAATAAACCTTTTTTTCCCATAAAAAGAAAGAAAATGGATATAAAGTTAAAAAGATCTTGACTAATGCTCCTGTAAAAAATTGCAATCTCTTCTTATACATATGGAATACTTATTAGAACTATCAAGGACTATTCACTTTAATATGAATCTTTGCAAGGGATTTATATTTTCTTCCCAAATATTATAATTGGAGAAAGAGACAGAGATATAGAAAGATAGAGAGACTAAGAAAGAGAGGTGAAGGGAGAAAAGGGGAGGAGATTAAAAGGGTAAGATGTGACTGAATCACTAAACAACAGCAATAGGGGACAGAGTATGAGTGTATATGTAAGTGAGACAGAGTGTCTGATTTAGGAAACCAGGTTTTTCAAGTTCAGTTTTGGGCTCTATAATAATAGGCAACATTAGGTCAGTAAACCAAAACTAAATTGAAGAATAGTTGCCAATCTGAATGGATAGACACTTCCTTATTTACTATAGAGAATAGTAAAGAAAGAACAAACATCTCCAAATTACAACTATACTTCTTTACACACATAAATCTTAAATATCGGCATTTATCTATTTATATTCAAATTTGTGATTTCCTCCGTGATTTCATCAATTCAGTAAGTTTTTATTAATTGCCTTCTATTTGCCAGACACACTGTGATAGGGATACAAAAAGAGGCAAGAAACTTGACCAAGAAACTTAACATAATAAGGGAGACCACAAGCAAACGAATGTGCAAAGCAAGCAGTATACAGAAAAAACAAAATGATTGGAAAAGAACTGGAAGTAAGAGAGTTGAGGATTTTTGGTGGGAATTAAAAGAAGTCAGCAGCATCAATATTCTGACATGAAAACTCCAGCTCCCAATGCTAATCAAGAATTCATCTGTACCTATTGTCTGAGAAGTACCTGAGGTTAAGTGACTTGACCAAAGTTACACATAAAGCAGGGGATTAATGTTCTTATCTAGTTCTCTTAGTGATAACACCCTTCCATCAGGTTTACATGAGACTGATAGCATATCACATGCTACACATGGTGAAGATTAATTAACTTTTATAACTATATGTGTGTGTGTGTGTGTGTGTGTGTGTGTGTGTGTGTGAAAACTTTCAGGCTAGAGGTTGGAGGATATCAGAGTTTAAAAGAAATAGTCATATTTTTTTTCTGTTTCTGATATTTGATAGAATTAATTAATTTTTCCAATGAACCTACTCTTCTATAGGATGATATAATGAGCTCTTAAAATCATCATTATTTTTACCAGGACATCTAAGTATCATTCAAGTGCTCCAGAACATTGAAAAAAAGATGACTAGATGAAAATCCTTTTTTCTTCAGGTATATGTTTCTGTAACAGTGATACATACTAAGATAACTTTAAAAGATTATCTTCAAAAGAGTAAGACAGCAGAGAAAGGAACTTGAGTTGCAGCTTGGGTCCTGACGTTCAAAAATGCATGACTCTAGATAGGTCAAGGAAACACTTTGGACTTCTTTCTCATTTTTAAAATGGTGATTAAGATGCTTACACACATTACTTCAAAAGGCTCAATTAGAAATTGTAACATTCTGCTGAAACAGAAATTCTATTAGTGTGTATTTTATGGTTCATGAAGCACTTATTGGAAATAGCAACAAATGGGAAGAATTGTGAATATGGCACCAGAGAATCTTAACTTGAATCCTGGCTCTATTTCATAAAGGGATTATACTTGAAAAAGTATTTTTAAAAATAGATGTTTAATGAATATTAAGTATTGCCTGTGTAAATATATGAATGAAAAAATGCATTCTTTATTATGTACTAAGCATTAAAGAAAAAAGAAACAAAAAAACTGCCATGAACAAATTTACTTTTAATAAAGAATGTTCTATATAGAAGAAAAAAGTTTGTTGAAATATAGAATAGAAATGGAATGTTAGATAGAAGAAATAGTATATTGGTTTAAAATGTACAGGGATGGTGATGAAGACAGAGAGGAATAGGTTGGCTCCCTATTAGACTATGATCTCCTTAAAAGCAAAGACCATTTTTGCTTTGCTTTGTATCCTCATTGCAAAGCATAAAGAAGGAGCTTAATAAATGCTATGACAGACCAACCATCCTTTATAGAAGCAATGCCAATATTGATTTGCTCTAGGACTTGGAAAGGGGTGGGGAGAGCAACTTCAAGGCCAAGCATCTAGTGGACAAGATAGTAGATAAAGAGATGCCTGGGGTGTAAAATTCATTCCTAGTCTAACCTGATGCAATCAGAAGAGCAGACTCCCAATGAAGGGAGTTCAGAGATGAAAAGTTAAGTGCTTTAGTTCATGGTCATGAGTCTAGGGAGCAATAAAGCTAGTGAGGAAATGGCAGTGAAGTTAAAAACTTTAAAATCATTGAGCTTTTCAAGAAATTATCAAGAAGAGAATTAATACTCCCATTCTCTCTTTCCACTGAAATAACACTTTATTCTTTGGTAGGCTGCATTTAATAATTGTTATGTCCAAAACATCATTACCTTGAAACCTACCTGGTAAGGGACCCTAAAAACTCAACTGGTTGAGGCCTCATGTGAGATATATAACCTTCTTATTGCTAGAACTTAAAACTTTGTCAGCTTGGTAGGAGCTGCCTATGTTCTGATATCCCAGTCATGTCATATTGAAGCATCAGAATAGTCCATCAATTAGAATGTATCAACTTCTTACTATGTATCACTAGTGTGTTAGTACTGCAGATACATAGAAAGACAAAAAAAGGTCCTTATTCTCAAGAACCTAACAGTCCAATAGGAGAGATACCATGCAAGTATGTAAAAGCAAAATATATGATTTGGAATAATCTCAGAGGCAAGGCACAAAGTTTGGGGACCAATAAAGGATTTTTGCCCCAAGAGGGACTTCAGCTCATACTTGACGGAAGGCTGAGAAGCTAAAAAGCATACATGAAAATGGAACAATATTATAAGCATGACCATAGCCAGTGAAAATGCCCAGAGTTCAAGGCTGAAAGATTATATTGGAGGAGTAGTTTGGAAGCTACTATCACTGGATTTTTCAGTATATAAGGATCTGTAAAGTGCAAAATGACTGGAAAGGTAGTCAGGGGCAGGTTATGAAAGATTTTGGAAGTCAGAGAACTATTTATTTGATTCTGGTGGTAATAGGGAGTCACTGGGATTTAGTGAATAGAAAGGCAGTGTTGTAGGCCATGAGTTTTTAATATAATTAGTCTGTCAGTAGATAGGATGTATTGAAGTGGGGAGAGACTTCAATTTGGGTAGTATTTCAATGGATAACTGATAAAATAATTTTCTATAAATACCAGTATATAAGCAAAGATCATACCAGAAAATATTTACTATTTTAGAAATAAAAACTTTGGAAGAGTTACTCCCTAAGGCATTTTTTGTTCTAGCACTCTATGATCTGCAAAGCATTTATCCAAAACATTTAAAACAGTGAAGGGAAAAACATTTGTTCTCTTTAAAAAATGTTATTTTTTTCAAGAAGCAGCTGTAAAATTTATGTGGCTAGCAGGTAGAGGCTACATAACTCAGCAATAAGTTAAAGAATTCCTTCCACTAATTAGCTATTCAAGGTTCTGGGGTCCTTCTGTTCTGACAGTGTAAGAGCAAAAAGTCAAGTTCCCCTAGGAAAGCTGGGCTAGAGAGAGAGAATCCAAACAGTGGCATAGTCTGAGTGGAAGAAGTCTCCTGGAGCAGGCTTGCTTCCTGTATGGGTAATTAGAAAGCAATAGCTCCATTAACAAAGCAGGGAAGAAGTGGTTGGTAGGCCTTTCAGGACTCAGTTTGATAAGACCAGTAGCTTGCTGGCTCAGGCAAGCCTCAACTAGAGATTTTTGAAGGTCAAAGGATTTCCTGAGAGAATAAAAGAGAAACTAGAAGTAAATGAAATTGGAATCAGCTATCAGAACGACATATCACCTCTTATTTTTTAATGTTTTTGTTTATTCCTTACCTTAGAATACATAGTAGGCACTAAATAAATGCTGACTACATGAATATTCTGATTGTTCATTGTGACATAGAGTTGACTTTGGGTTTTCAAAGACTAGGATATCAGAACATTATTAGTTCTCATAAAATTGTCAAGGTTTTAAGTATGGACCCAGCAACAAGGCATATATATATATATATATATATATATATATATATATATATATATATATATATCGCATGAGGATTCAACCAATTATCCATATAGAATCCCATAGATACAATAATTCTTAAATGCATCATCCAAATAATAGTGTTGTAATTTTGTAATTTCAGTGGAGAGGAAGGGAGGACAGAAATATTAATTCTAATACTGCCTTAGATTATTCCATATCAAGAAGTTGTGTGATTCATGAGTTGCATCTCCTTCTACAGTGGTGAAATTAACCAAAGCCAATAATTATTTTTACCTCTCCAAAGAAGAATCTATATGTCATTGTACCACTTAATCACAATTTCCCAGAATCTTTGCAATATTTTTTAAATTAAAAATATAAATATTAATTTAGTTCAGCTCCTCTGAAATATAAGTCAAGTGTTGAATGGACACAAATTTCACATTGAGAGAGATGTTGATATTTTCAGAAAACCACAAACTGCATGATTCTGAATATCCTTTGCCCTCTTTTCCATTATACCACTACAATACCTACAGAAGAGGAGAAGGATTGACAGGGATGAAGATTATTCTGTATGTTTTTGGCTTGACTGACTGATTTGGTTAATTAACTCATTGACTAGTGTTCAGTCTACTGGTGTTGAACTTCTAGGTTGGTCCTTGAAGAGCAGACTAAGTATGTCATCAGTATGATACCCCTCTAGCACAGTAGAATCTGACAGAGTTTGGGGTCCATTGGCATAGCTTTCAAGAACCCAGCATTGCTTCCATGACAGATAAGCATGAACTTTTGGCTCTATCCACTATCATCATCATCATCATCATCATCATCATCATCATCATCATCATCATCATCATCATCATCATCATTGGCATCATTTGACCTATGTGAAAACATAGGTGAGAATTGTACAAAATAAAAACACATGAACAGATTATAATTAGCATTACTTTGAGGGAGTAACCACATGGATAAGAACACATTCACTACAGTAGTATTGTAGAAAATTATTTTGATTAAATGTTAACTCCATTTTTTTCTAAAAAAAATTATAGTAGCATATTCACAACACATAGCTGGAAATTGAAAGATCCTTTACCAGATACTACATGGGTCCTGGTATCATGGATCACACATCAGAGCTCAATGCTATCCCAGAAAAAAAATGTACTGTCCAGTTGACAGTAGAATCAGGAATCACCAGCACAAATTCACAGAACAAATAGCCCATTATAGACTATATAATTATAGATTCTAGGCTAACAATTCCAGGCTATTATAAAAGCAGTAAATGACATATATAACAGCAACATTAGGAACTCATTACCATAAGGTCAACACAAGACCCACGTGTTTTAAAGTATTTCCTTTTTATGAAATGATTTTATTTTAAAATTTAATTATAGATAAGTACTATTAAAAATACAATCTAGAAAATCAGAAATTCACCTCTAGCAACCACCACACAAAAGTGAGTATTTCTGGTGAGTTATACTTGCTTTTAGCCATGCATTTTTTATTCATTAGACAGTTATATGAATGAACAAGTTTTCAAGTCCTGTGAGGGAGTCGCTACAAACTTGAATTGTCAGGTGAAATAACCTAAAACAAAGAATTATTAACAACCAGATTTTACCAGTTACTTGACAATAAGCTCAAAGAAAGGTTAAGGAAGCCTTTTCACCATGGAGTACATTAAGAGTATACTTCAGGGACATAGAGAGAAAGACATTTTCCATTTCCAAATTTCACTTTACTAGAAATTCTATTTTGTTACAGTGCAATGAACTGAACTCTTACAGAAAAACCTAAATCTGATGAATTCTTTTGGGATTTTTTAAAGATAGTGTAGCATGAGCAATGAGTATGAGAAAAGAAGTCAAATAATTTAGTAAGAAACAATTAAAAAAGAAACAATTCAATGTCTAAGATCAGTCCTTACTATGAATTAAGTAGGATACTGATTCATGCCCATGGAGATAACCTTGAGATTACTGAAATTCTGATGTTTGTTTTTTAATGAACATTTACACAAATTAAATAAAATGTATGATTTCCATAATTTCATGAATAATGATGAATATATTTATATATATATAATACTAAATTAGGTTGTACTATTAACATATATGCATGTATTGAAAGATATAAGGTCATGCTCTCTGACATCTCTATTACTGAGAATGTGAAGCATTCAACCTCTGGAATTACTTTAGATTCTTAGGAAAATGTTTCTTACCTTATTTTATCTGTGTAAAATACCTTAATTGTTTGACTATGTGTATCACTTCCTCAAAAAGATCTACTGTATTCCTTTTGCCTTTAGGATAAATTATAACCTCCCCTATATTGCTTTTAAATATAACCTTTTCTGTATAACTTTTTTGTTTTCCTTACATGTTCATTTATTTTCTTTTTTAATTTTTTTATATTACAAGTCTTGTAAAAGTAAACATAATTCTGCCTCCCACAAAGAAAGAGAAACCTCAAGAAAATAAAGTGAGAGAAAAAAAGTGTACTTCAGTCTGTTTTCAGATACCATCAGCTCTGACTTTGAGTTGGATAGCATTCTTTATCATAAATCAATCAGAGAAATGGTTTCAATAATAATTTCAACTAGAGATTTTTGAAGGTCAAAGGATTTCCTGAGAGAATAAAAGAGAAACTAGAAGTAAACGAAATTGGAATAAGCTATCAGAATGACATATCACCTCTTATTTTATTTTTTTTTGCTTATTCCTTACCTTAGAATACATAGTAGGCACTAAATAAATGCTAACTAAAGGACTATTCTATTCCTCATTGTGACATAGAGTTGACTTTGGGTTTTCAAAACTAGAATATCAGAACATTGGTACTCCCCACTAAATTGTCAAGGTTTTAAGTATGGACCCAGAAATAAGGCTATATATCTATCTCATGAGGATTCAATCAGTTATCCATATCCTATTACCCGGAGGTTACTAGATAATGATTTTGTAGATACAAAAGATTATAGACAAGTAATATTAAAAATATAATCTAGAAAATCAGAAATTCACCTCTAGCAACTATTGCTATTGCTAGCTGTATTTGCCTCCATTCTATTCCTCCCCACACCCATTTATTCTACTCTCTCTCTTGTTTCATCTTGTCCCTCCTCAAAAATGTGTTGTAACTATCCCCAATTATGATATTTCCTCTCTTCTATCACCCACACCCCCCCTCCCATAACCCTGTCCTCTTTCTCCTATCCCTTTCCTCTCATTTTTTTCTCTCTGGTAAGATCGATTTTTATAACTAATTGAATGTGTATGTCTCTGAGCCCTTTCCAAAGACAGTGAAGGTTTACTCATTCCCCCCTCTCCTCCTGCCCTACTACTGCATTGCAGAAACTTTTTCTAGACTCTTTGTTGTGAAAAAATTTAGCCCTTTCTACTTCTCCTTTCCCTTTCTCCCAGTACATTCTTTTCTCAGCCATTAACTCCATCTTTATAATATACCTTCACATGTAGTTCCTGTGACTTGTCTATATATGCTCCTTCTAATTATTCTAATAAATGAGGTTCATGTGAATTATCAATATCATCCTCCCATGCAAGAATACAAGCAGTTCAGCATAATTTGCCCTTCCTATCCACCTTCTCTATGTTTCATCTGAGGCTTGTACTTGAAGATCACATTTTCTGTTCAGCTCTGGTCATTTCAACAGGAACATTTGAAAGTTCCCTATTTCATTAAGTGTCCAACTTTTCTCTTGAAAGAAGATATTCACCTTTGCTGGATGGTTGATTCTTGGTTGTAATTCAAATTCTTTTGCCTTCTGGAATATCATATTCCAAAACCCAAGAGCCTTTAATGTAGATGTTGCTAAATCCTCTGTAATACTGACTATAACACCACAATTTTTAATTGTTTCTTTCTGGCTGCTTGTAATATTTTCTCTTTCACTTGGGAGTTCTGGATTTTTCACTATATAATATATTCCTGGGAGATTTTATTTTGAGATCTCTTTCAGGAGGTGGTTGATGGATTCCTTCAGTTTCTATTCAGCTTCTAAGATATCAAGACAATTTTCCTGGAGAATTTCTTGGAAAATGCAGTCTAGGTTCTTTTCCCAGTCATGACTTTCAGGGAGTCCAATTTTTATTCAGCCCAATAATTTTAAAGTCTTCTCTCCTGGATCTGCTTTCAAGGTCAATTGTTTCTCCAATGAGATATTTCACATTTCCTTCTGTTTTTTTTCAATTTTTTTGGTTTTTGTTTCTTGATTTCTCACAAACTCATCAGCTTCCCTTAGCTCTACTCTGCATTTGAAGGAATTATTTTCTTCAGAAAGCTTTTGTATCTACTTTTCCATCTGGCTAAATCTGCTTTTTAAAGATGTTCTTCTCCTCACTGATCCTTCAGACTGCTGTTTTCATTTAACTAGAAGTGGTTTTTAAGATTTTTTTTTCATTTTTTGGTAATTTCTTCCCCAAGCTGCTGACTTGGTTTTCATGATTTTCTCACATAGCTCTTATTTCTCTTCCCAAGCCTGTCCACTACCTCCCTTACTTGATTTTCAAAATATTTTTGAGCACTTCCATAGCCTGAGTCCAATTCCTATTTTTTTGGAGGCTTTGGATACAGAAACTTTGACTTTGTTGTCTTCTGGCTGTGTGTGTGTGAGATCCTTCATGGGATCAAAGAAGTAGTCTATGGTCAAATATTTTTTCTTCTATTGTTTGCTCATTTTCCTAGTCTGTGACTTGATTTTAACTGTCAAAGTAGGGCACTGCTTCCAGGATGCACTTTCCCAAGTTTTTGAGAGTTTTGCAGCTGTATTCAAGAATGCCCCCCAAAGACCTTAGTTACTTCAAGGTTTTTTGAAATGCTCTGGCTGCTCTCCTGCCTGTGTTCTGGTTTGTGGATGATTATAAGCACTCCCCTCCAGCCTGGAGTTGTGAGGAGGATCTCTGTTATGCTATGGGCAGTAAGACTGAGAATGAGCTCTGAGTATGGTCAAAGCAATGGAGTCCTGCGTCAGAAATAAAAAGAATCTCTACCCACTACCTTACCATCAATGACCTGAGCTCTGTGGAAGCAGCTGCTGGGTGGCTCCACAGTTTCCTGGGGCAGAGCTGTGTTGCAGTCTATGTTCCAGGCTCACTCTGATGTGGCAGAGTTTTCCTGCCAACCCTCCAAATTGTGGACTGAGAGGTCTGGAAACTGTTCTGCTGCCAGGGACTCAGGGACCCAGGGATCTTGCATGATGTTCCTAGACAGCTGGAGTCAATTCTCTCTGATGCAGCTTTGACTATGCTGCAGCCCATTCGAACTCTGGTGTAACAGACCTTTCCCATGGATCCAAGTTGTCTTGGGCAGGGAAATTGCTTCATGCAATCTTTCTGTGGGTTCAGCAACTCTATAATTTGGTTATAGAATTTGGTCATTATTTAAAAGCATTTGTAGTGGTCTGGGGGAGAGCTGCCCGTATTTCTTGCCTTCACTCCGCCATCTTGGCCCGCTTCCTCTGTATAACTTTTAAAGCTCTACATAAGTTAGAGCTCATCTGCCCTTCCAGCTTCATTGGCCATTACCACTACCCCATTCCACTGACCCTTAGGCTCTCTATTTTGTACAACCTGGCCTGTTTTCACACTTCATTCACAACATTCTTCCATTTTGTGCTTTTGCCAAGTCAATTAACATGTTTGTGAAGCAATCGTGTGAAATGAAAAATGTGCATATTATAGACATTTGCTCCCAAATGGTCATATGGCCTATTTGTGCCTGCCCTGTGGATGAACCTTCCAAACTTACTGATTTGCCATTACTAGACCTACCATACATTGACTCTGATGCAGTGATGTCATTTTGATCCTCTTTGAGCATAAAAAGACAAGCTATGAACAAATTCCTCACTCCTCACCACCACTTTATAGAGTCCTTTGCTCCTTTAAGATGTCATTTAACCATCATCTTCTACATGAAACCTTTACTGACACCCTGCTACAGACTTCCTCATATGAACTACTTTTTTAGACTTGTATTAATTAGCTGTGTTTATGCCACATATTTTATTTGTATTTGTTTTCTTCCCATTAGAATATAAGGTTATTGTACAGAGGAACTGTTCCATTCTTTTTGTCCCTAGAATAATATCAGGCTTATTGTAATTCCTTAATGCATCATTTTTGATTAATTGATACCAAGTATATCTTAGATATGATGAGAAGCTAGGTGTTGCTCCTATAGGTAGAGAAAAATAATGTACCACTGGGATGGTAAAGCCCACATAAAAGAAAGTTATTGAAGTTTGAGACATACTTTTAAGATTCAAATAGGCAGCTAAAAAGTAGATATATTTCAGAAATGATAGTTATGAAGATATGAATGAAAATCAAACCCTAGGCCCTTACTAGTTGTATGATCCTGGGAAAGATTCTTGACTTTTAAGAGTCTTTGTTTCCTTTTCTGTAAAATGTATGAAACAGGGTTACTATGAGGATAAGAGGAGATATATCTGTAAAGCGATTTTTTAAAACTTTAAAGAACTATATAAATATTAGTTATTATTATAGCTGTTATCATTATCATAAATATTAAGAAAGTGTGTTGAAGAATGCTTCAGATTAAGGGCTGAATGGAATGTTCAAAGTAGACATCAGATAAAAATTCTGAGAAGGTTTGTTACATAAAAATGTTAAGAAGTTGTTTTGAATGGAAAGAATAAATCAAATAATTTAATTTAAAGAGAACTTGGAAGGAGAATTTTCCCAAGGCCTAAGGGACAGAAAAGGTATGTGTGTGTGTTTGTGTGTATATGTTTGTGTACATGTATGAACAATATATAAGTGAAAATTGTCAGGATCTAGACAATATGAATTCTTGATTTCTTTGGCTTCTTCCATGTGTATAATTAGATCTATCCCTTGATTTTAGCCATGAACTTCTCTCTACTATTTCATGGGTCATTGGAATCAATATATTATCATATATCAACAGAAGCATCTGAAAAACTTCAACATCATTAACAGAGATCCCTAGCATAAGGTTGATGAACTTACTCTTCAGTAATAATTATACTTCCATATAATTGAATTTTCCTTTATAATGTTACTTATTTTATTTTATGCTTTAAAAATATTCTGAAGAATCCATAGGCTTCACCAGACTGCCGTAAAAACCACAGCAGGAACAACAACAACAACAAACACCTGATCCATAGAAAGGCAGACTTGCATAGTTCTATTTCAGAAAACACAGACTCTAGCAGATTATGCCAAGATGAGAAGTCAATTAGCACAGTTCCTGTGAAAAAACTGGGTCAGCTTTCTAAACACCAGACTAGGTATTTTCAAATAAATTCCTCTCTAGTAGCCTGACTGGCAGGAACTGAAATTTTGGCCATGATGACCTATGCAACCAAAACAATAAACTTTACATATTCCTTAAGATATTGTGTGGTCTCTTGAATGTAAAATCCTGCTTGGTGTTTTACACCCTTCATATCTTCTTTTACCTTTCCAGTCTTTGGACAACTTATGTCTCATGTATTCTATGGATCTTAGCTATCCTGGTCTCTTTCTTTTTCTCAAATAACACATACCATCTATTGACTCTGAGTATTTTAATTGGCTGTCTCCTGTTCTCTTCATATTTGCCTCCTGACTTCCCTAGATTCCTTCAGTTTCAGCTAAAATTCCATTTTCTACAGGAAGTTTTTCCTAATCCCCTTTAATTCTAGCTCCTTTGCTCTGTTGATTATCTCCAATTTTTTTTATCTAATTTGTATATAGAGGTTTGCTTGCTGCCTTCATCATTAGACTATGAACTCATTAGAAAATATTCATTGACTAATTGATGAGCCCCTTTTATTTCCACAAAGTCACAGAATAGAGGGAGATAAAAGATACTAAGAATTCTAATGTATAGACTATCTGTAAGTGTTCATTTAATTGTTTGTACTCAAAATTTAGGATTTTTATAAAACTAGTAACTTGATAAACTTGGAGGAACTGAACCATTTTTTAAATTTTTATATCACTGCTATGAGAAAAAGTTTTGTATAATAGATGGGTTTGTCTTGGAGTCATGAAGCCTTAGTTCAAATCTTGTCTAAGACATATTCAAGTTTTGAGATTATAGACAAGTTTTTTTTTTAATTTGCAATGCCACTACAGATAGCTAAGAACTGTAAATTACAGATGAGGTGGAAATTTCTACCAGGGAAGAGAATTTATATACTGCTTCCTCCCAATACTGATGCAATCAGACATATCAATAACTCCATCTTTTTTCTTGCTATTTCTCTTTCTCTTGTTTTTTTCTATAAATGAAACTAGAATAACCAAAGAAGTTTTACCCTAATGGGAAATTAACTTTCAGGTTAAAGAAGTGAGAAACAGAACAACAAAAGAGATGATAGAGTTAATTTTTCATAAGCACAAAGTCAAAAAGAATTGCTTCATCACATACTTGATCATTTAATCTTGAAGTGCTACTGATAAGCATAAGAAAATATCATAAAAATAAGTATCCCTTAAGTTTATCTGTTATGTAAAATCAAAAGAGAAATTTAACAAAGAGATCCACAAAACTTCTTTAGGTAAAGTCAGTTTGTTCTAATCCCTCCCCCCAAATAAAAATAATTCTCCAAAATGTTAATAAGAATGTGGACAAAGGGAATTATGTCAAAATTGTCGTCTCAATAATATCTGAATGAATCCTAAGGTGTGTTGATTATTTGAAATCCATAAGCTTTAATTCCACAGATTCTTCAAGAAGATAATCCTAAATGTTCTAGACATGCCAAGTACTGAAAAATATCATTAAAAATTGATTCTATCTTAACAGACAAGAAGCAACTGATAGACAATGCAGAAGTTATTTACAAAAGTTACTGAATCTATATGCAGACAATTCACAAGTTAGAACTAATGAAAAGTCATCAAAAATTAAATGAAAACAGATAAGCAATGTCCAATCACAACAGTTCCAACTCAATCTTATTCAATAAGCTGCTGATTCTGAAAAATTGGGAAAGAGATAAAAAGTCATTTATTCTGAGCATCATTCCTTAGTAAAGTTTAACAATAGTTGCCACAATAAGGGGATCAAAAAGAATCAAGAACTATCTCAGTCAGCAAATACTGGATCTCTTTGCCAAGTTAAAAATAAAGCAGTCAAAGGCAATGCTAGTTGAGAATACAAAAATATTTTCAAAATATGCTTAGGAGGATGTCATAAGTTTATGAGGATTATCACCTCAGAAAACTGCAAAAAAAGCAGTTAAAGTGTAAACAAGTCTACAGAAAGCTTGTCAAGAGGCCAAATAATCCCAATTACCACAAAAACATTTGCAGAAATCACTGGCAAGAAGACAATGAATAAATGTAAAACAGTAAATTTGGCAGCATTTTTTACAGTGATTTATTACCCTCATTGATTACAGTGGAATCCAGAATTCAATGCCGTAAGGTATTATATAAAAAAGAAGAGACTTTTAAGAAAAAGTCAGAAAGATATAGCAAGTTATTCCTATGATACTGGCAAGTCAAAACAGAATTCAGTATTAAATTCAAACTAGTGTAAGATAAAAATTTTCAAGAGCAGCCATCTTCTTCAACCTCAACATCCTTTGCAGGATCATTATTCATCTCCTGATACCTTAGCATTGAGTGTCTCCCAGGACTTTTTCTTAGAATTTCTCATTTCTCTCTATACTTTCTCCTTTGATGACCTTATCAGATATCATGGGTTCTGTTATGATCTTTATGAAAATAACTCTCAAATTTGTATATAAAGCCATAATCTGGTCCCACATTGGTTCACTTATATAGGTAGAAATATTCATATTTGCTCAGAATTTCCATTAATATAGATGTCTTTTATAAATATATTTCCTTCCTAAAACTTTTTATCTAATTTTCCCATTTCTGCTGAAAGCACCTTGACACTTATAGATACTCCCAACATTTCTCTCATTTTTCATTTTCCTTTGATTTTTCCCCCTATTATAATGTAAGCACTTTGAGGACAGACACTATTCTTGTATAAAAAGCACTTACTATTTACTTTTTGACTTGTCTTGACCACAGACTTTTCCTGAGAAGAAGCTATCCATTGAATGCATGTTTTACTAGTGTTATTCTGGAAGAACCTTACCATTCCCAGTTTATACTGCTTACTAAAAATGCTGCAAATTACATTCCTCATTCTCTGCATTGCTGCTTTTCTCTTTCTGCTATATTCCAGAAAGGCACTCTCTCTAACATGATGCACTAAGGTACATGACTTTACATCTATGAGAGATCTGAATGAAGTCAGAATGAAATACTATATCTACAAAATGAGGAACTGAGAAAACAGTGTTAAATTATTTGATCAAGGCCATTCATCTAGTAAATTCCTGAGGCCAGATTTGTATTTGGGAAGATGAGTCTGGCACTCTGTCCACTATGGCACATAGCTGCCCAACTCTAGCTATAGATGTTTCCATGTTCTAATGCAAATAATCAAGTGGGCATATATTCAAGAGTATACAAAAGTCTATTTCTATAGCATTTGACAGGGAATTTATCTTTATTTAGTTGCCATTAATTAAAGAGAGAGAGAACACATTTTTGTAAACAATTGGGAAATTATAGTATTTAACATTACTTAATATGGGGGTGGGGAGTGACAAAAAAATAGAAAGAACATCATAACAATATAGGCATCAGTTTTTAAAGGCAGAAGTTCTCATATAGTCTCCTTGGATCAGCATTAGACCAAGGTACCCTCATCTTCTGAGGATGACTGGGATCCTGAAAGAAAAATGACAAGAGAGAGAGAGAGGGGAGATTGGGGAGAGAAAGAGAGAGATTCAGAGACAGAGACAGTGAGAATAAGAGAAAATCGATAGTAAGTACTAGGGGAGGGACCCAAAAGTGCTAGGTGTTACAGGAAAAATATTTGGAATTTAGCAGATTTTTAGAAAGGACACCATAGAAAAATGAACAACTAAGAAAGATAAAAGCAAATACTAAATATAGAAGAAAAAAATCGACTCAGGACAAACACATCTAAATAAGAGAAATTCCTAAAGAAAGTCAAGATAGCACAAAAATTTCTGCAAGTCTTTTAGAAATGACAATAAAGCAACTAAAAAATTCTAGATTGAAAGAGAATGATTAAGAAAATAACGGAAAACATCAAAAGCATATATGTGTGTATATAAATGATGTGTGTATGTAGGTGTATCTATATATATATATATATATGTGGGAGGGCGGTATATATGTATATTCATATGGGAGAAAATAGGAAGTCTAACAAGATTAGAACAAAGGAGATATTCTTCATTATCCTTATCTTCTCTAAATAGGAGTCAACAGAATCAGAATGCAAAATCCAAAGACAATAGGAAAAATAATGCAGCCACATTTCAACAATAAGACCAGAAAAATATATCATAGCTCTGCAAAACATTGATCTTGATGAAAGGATACCAAGAGATAATACAAGGTTTGTGGTTCACCCAGAAAAAAAAAAGTCAGGAAAAGAGAAACCTCATGCTCTCTGAAGAATAAAAATAAGAGAC